>NW_020955843.1:169898-267203 GCF_003031625.1 Empidonax traillii
TTCAGCCAAAGCCCTTTACAGCCAGGACCTGCATTTGACTCTCCAGACAGACAAAGATCCATGTGAAGATTTCTTCCATTAGAAAAAGACAATTCTAGCAGGAGAAGCCAATAAAATAGAGACAAATTGCCAGACTGGAGGAACACTGTACTCAGTTTTATATTGCTCTGGTTGAAACACTGGCTCGAGCACTGATATATCGTTGTCTGCACTACTTAAGTGAAAATTCTGTAGCTTTGTTTTGAGAAAACAGCACTTCATTGGAAAAGTCTGGGAGTAGGCTGAGGAACAGTGACTGAGGCCCTTTTCTTACCCAACATTACAGAAGTTCTGTTCTAGGAGCACAGGAAAAGTTTCAGTGTGCTGGAGAATAAGGCAAGTGCACAGCTATAGCCAGCAAACCACAAATGGTCTGGCTTTAATAGTAGAATTATGCCAACAAAAAAAAAGTAGTAACAGGGAAAGGCATGAGCTTTGTGGCTAACTTAGAGTTACTGTAACAGTACCTTCAAATATTTTAATGTTTTTCCCCTAAAACTGACAAGAAACATTTCTGGCAACTTTCTGTGGTGTGCAAAAATGTGCAAGCAGCACATAAAAATGTACATAGACAAATATGTTTCCTCCTCCCCTCCCTTTCCTCTCTCTCAGCTGTGGCACCTCTGCTCTCAGAGGTAGGTGAAGGCAACGAAAATGCATCTGGCAACATTATACATCAACAGTTTTTAATACATTCTGTCACATCACCAGCAGCTGTACTTGCCACTGCAATTATATCAGGACCCAAAATAGAACCCTTAGAAAGTGAACTGGAATAGACTGTTCAATATATTTAGTGGCTGCACATAAGGTTTTATCAACAGTTCAAATGCAAACTCCCATATGGTAATTCAAATTTGATTTAAACTTAGATTTTAGTTGAAGTGCAAGTGTAAATAGACTGGAATTGCACAATTGCACCTTTCCTAGACATGTAATATTTGGGTTTAAACTATGGAGAACAATCCAAATTAGATTTTTGCTACTACATAATAATATTTTTCTCATATCAGCTATTTCATAGGTGACACATATTTAATTTTCTGAATTTTACATCTTGACTGATTAATATGATTTATTCTGAAATTTGAGCATAGAAATAAGAAAAAAAAAATAAAGTTGTGGAGATACTAAAATCTTTACAGGAGTGGATAATTTATTGATGGACAACTTAAATTCAGAATCTAACCCTGGTGATTATTCTGGACTGGTTACTGTTCCAGTAATTTTATTTGTTTAAAACACAGAATATATTGCAGGATCAGTGCCACCTCATCCATGCTGGCAGCCAAATATTTAATAACCATCTGCAAAGTTCACACAGGATCCCTGTTAAAGAGTGACATCTGCCATCAGATCAAGAGTGTAAAGGTAATGGTAAGATAAAGAATATTATGGTTTAATAAAAGTTTTCTGCAAGTAAGTGCTTAAACAAAAGCCTCTTTAACCAGCTGACTCTTAATCATCTCATTTACTGTTTCATTCCAAAATAAAATGTGAACATTTTTCACCATCGCTTAAACCACCTGAAATGTGACAGGAATACCTAGATAAATATAGTCAGAAAACAGTGTACAACGGAGCTTTCTGATTTTAGAGAAGCTTACTGAGTCCTGGCTGAAGTTATCCTTATTAGAATTTAATATATTCTAGAAAACTTAACTACTCAGCATCTGAAATCCACCCCAAGCTAAACAGAAATCCACCCTGAGCTGGAGGAACTTAAATGCCAGCAGTGACATGACTGTCTGCCCATAAGGGCACATCTCAATAATCTCCTTTTCACTGGTTAGAGAGAATTCTCATTTCTCAAATGACACATTCTTGACACCGTTTTACTAAACAAAAAGGGGTGCTAGAAGTCAAGTCATCTGCTGTAACAGTACAATCCTGGCAGAGGTAAGTTGTCATATACTGCTGTATAGGTTGTCATTTCACACTGCTGAAAGAAAATAACTTCTAACTCTATTGTCAGGTAACCTTCTTTGGAGAACAGTGAATTTAATGCCTAACACCCACATGACACACAGGAATAGTTGGATTAACAAGCCTAGTGTCATGCTGTCAGCTGCTGTTTATTCAAATAAAATGTCACAATCTAGAAATAAATTACAAAGTTTAAAAACAGTGAATTGTTGCAACACACAGTGTTTCTCATGCTGGACAAAAGTTACATCTCATTTACACTGCATTACTTTCTAAATGTCTGTACATATTCTTGAATCTTTACCTTGTCATTTATGTGGGCTATGAGATATCCTTCCCTATTTCTGTACACTTGTCCTTCAAAGTGGATGTCTTTTGACAAATCTGCTCCATTTTCTTTGAAAAAGACTATAAAGTTGCAATCCATATTTTGCTATGTTTACCTCATCTTATGGAGTGTTGTGTGAATTCCTTTTTTTTTCCCCATTAAATCAAGGAGGAAATAACCTGTTAATTCTTTTTTTCCTCTCTCCTTTTTTTTTAATATAATGAAAACTCCATTTCTCCAACACCCCATTCTTCCTTAGAAACCTTCAACACAATTACAATTTACGTGATTTCCCATCAAGTTCTGGTTTGCTGTCTTGTTTTTTCCCAACTGTCATAAAAAAAAGTGAGTAAGAACTAAATAGAGATTATAACTGAAATAAGGGTAAGGAGAAATGGGTTTATTGTTTTAACTGTTTCTTCTAAATTATACCTGGGAGCAGCTGCAATATACTTCAATAACTGGACTGGAATTCAGGTTGGAATTTACTTTTACCTCCTGACACACGTGAACTTATGAAGTGCTGAGTTCCATCACACAGAGTGGAAACAGTGGGAGTATAAAAACACAGAATTCTTATTTAAAGCTTTAATTCAAAGCCTATACTTAAATAAAATAAGCCCATATAACGAGGGATGTTCCACAGAATGTGATCAGCGGTTCATCTTCGGTTAATGTGAAGGGTTATGGTGTATATTTTGGAAATGAAGGTGACCTAAGGGGACAGGGAGAAACTCAACCACAACATAAAACCATGGAGGTGCTTACTTGTCCAGGCTTCCCATTCTCACACAGAAAGGCTTCGTGCTCCGAGGCGAACTCGGGAGCGTTGTCATTCACGTCGAGAACCTTGATAGCCACCGGCACCCGGGACACCTGGCTGTGGTTCCCTAGGGCAAGAGAGCAAAGTGTGAAGGGTAAGCATATTTAATCTGCAACTAAATACACCCAGAAATGCTTGCACAGTAACCCTGCTCTTCCTGGCTCCTCCCCTTGCCTAACTGGGCTGCCTTATCCATAACGGATCATGGAGCTGGGGTGGGAGATAAAGAGGCATGGTCAGTGTTTTGGGGTTGAAAAGAATAAATAGATCCCCACTGCAAACAGCATTTGTTGGAGATTAGCTCAATGAAGACCTTTCTTGGGCTAAATTGGTGAGATTTTTCTTTGATGAAGTCTGTATTGTTTTATTGATAAAGTCCATTATACATGGAAAAGGGAAGGCTGTAAACAGCAGAGATTTATTTCTTTGTTTATCTTTGGCAGAGAACAGAGCATTTCACTCTATTAATTGTTCTGACTGCACATCTATTATTTCTTCATTGCAAACACGGTTAATGTGGTGACCCACATTGTGAGGAAGATGGATGGTAGACTGACACAGGCAAAAGTAGACAGTAATTTGGACTATTAAAGCACTTTGATCATCTCCCACTGACCAAAACCATGACCTGTGAACTTCTTGCTTCCCCAAAGTAACGACTCATTATTTATAATATAGAGATATTTTGCATAAAATTGCTTACCCCTGTAAAGAGGAGAATGAGCTGTAAGGCAAGAAAAGCTGAACCATCAGTTTGCATTCGAATAGATTTCAGAGTCAGTTGTTAGTGCCTTTCCCTAAATTCAGTATAGCTCATTTATTTAGAGACTCTTTATAAATATCTTAGATTATTTTTCCCCAAAGAGCAAAACCGTGAACTCAGTTTAAAGTGGGGTGACCAGCTGATCTGAAGAGTTTGAGATACAGTTCGATAGCACATACACACCCCCACAAGAAGCTGAGTACTAGTTTCGAAGTTCATCTCTTAGTGAGTATTATTTTACAGCCACAGCGTTCTACCTTGTTTCTACCTCCAACAATGTCACATCTCCCACTGCCTGGTATTCAACGTATTTCTCATTTCAAAAGTCTACAAAATACACAAAGATCAGGCTCCACCAGTGCACAGGGAGCAACTGGTAGCAGCCCTCAAAGTGACAGAGATGAATAAAGCAAGAATCACTATGTACACTGGATTTTTTGTGGTTTCCATCAAGGTTAATTGTGTTGTGACCTCATCCAACCCTACACCTTACAGCCTGTTTTCTCCTGGTGTGCTAAAGTGGCTGTAATTTGTGGGGCTCCACCCATAAATGTGCAAATTTCAACTGCTCAGCTGACCTTACTTTGAAATTGCATAAAAATTACCATTTCAAAAGACACAAGCCCTAATATATTGGTGCTATAAAGAGAGGCTTTATATTTGCTGCAGAGTCTCAAATATTACCATTCCACCAGTATAGACTATGGAGATTAGCACACATCAGACTTCAAATGTTTCCCTTTTGAGGGACACAGAAGTTTTTGTTTGTAGAGAAACACATTACAGAAGAAAAAGAAAATCCCACTAAAATATTGTAAGACCAATATTTATGTCCATTTTGCATCATATGATCTTACTTACTAACATGTGAGCTGAAACTCATGCCATGAAATAATAATGTATTTGAAACCAAATAAAAGCCAGTATGCAAATCATGAATCCCAAACATTTAAAACACATTTTTTTTAATTTTCACTTGATAAAAATACAGACAATGAATCTTGAGCTTATCAGAATTCTCAGCACTAGTGTCATATTTAAACACTAAAGATTTACTTTTATCCAAATTAATGAAATGATGGCAGTTCAAATTTTAAAGACATTACAGAGAAATGTAATTAATTAGATAAGCTTCTAAAGAAATTATTCATGTCCCTTGTGACTGCCCCCAAAATGTTTGTCTTTCATCAGAAAGACAAACATTAAATTTAAAGATATTATAATTAGAAACTTGATGAGAATTCATTTAAAAAATTAATTTACTAAACACAAGAGGGACCCAACTGGTTTGGAGATCTCCAAACAAGGGGATATCCACTGCCTTTTAGGGTTCTTGTGACTGCAATGAAATTTGTTGTTGAGAGAGAGAGAGATGGAGAGGGAATTTTATCTGCAGCTTGTACTGCCCACCACACTGAGTAGGTTGAATTGTTTTGTCATTCTCAACTTTTCAAGGAAATTTCACTTTGTGCGAAGTGTTCACTGAGCACACGTTTTCCAACACATTAATGAATCCTCACTAAGCAGATCCAGCTTGAAAACACTGTCCAGATAAAACAGTCCCATCTGTTCATTTTCATACTTTAAATGTCTGAAAACTTCTCAGGGGCAAAACTTACTCAGAGGATATTTGAATCCATCTCGGTTAGCAATGCTCAAAATCCTTGGACTGAAAGGTGGAAGGGACTGAAGTGGCTCCAGGGAGCACAAACTGCTCCCACTGTATGGTCAGCTGCCCCTCACACCTAAATAGTATTCAACCATCACAACTGTTCCTCATTTGCATGAATGGAGAGTCAGTTCTTTCTAAACTACTGACAAAACCCAATTCTGATTACTGGGTGGAGGTGATTTTTTTGTTTATTTTAGGATTTTTTTCCCCAATAAACCCCTCAGTCAATAGAATTAAGGGAGACTGAGCCTTCTTTCTGTAGACAGAAAGACTGATTGTTTAAATTCCAATCAATTCCTTCATGCAAAATCATAGAACAGTTTAAAGTTAAAGACTCTCTAAGGAGCTAAACAGATTTTTAAAAGCTTTATTGTGATGCAGTTTAAAAAGACCTATCTTGAATCTTGCAATACAAGAGTATATCATCAGGGCTGTCACTTGAGAATCACCAGCTTCGTCTGAAAATTCAGCACCCTGAGGCTCAAAATTAGAAAGAATACTGAGAAAACTTCAACTAGTCTGGTTAACCAAAAGTCTTTTCGAGTCACAGCTGCACAGAAGGACTTAGTTAATACATTCAATTGGTCATCTGGGGACAGCAGTGCCCCAGCACAGCGTGGAGCTGTAAGAAACACATGTGCAAATTGTGTACATCCTTTCCTAGAGTGCAGCTCATCCTCGGCTCTGCTGAGGTCTCAATTACTGCCCACAGCCCTGAGATCCAGCAGGGTGCTGTGGATGAGCACAGCACACACAGAAAGGAATATCCAGGCAGAAATAAGGCAAGGATAACTCCATGCAGAAATAACTGGTGGGGCTTACTCGTGATAATAAATAAACTTCCAAAAATAATGGGAAATCCAACCGAGTTTAGAAATGCATATTGGATAGTTATTGAAGGATTACAAGCACCTAAAAAAGCCCTCCTGCTTTTCTCCCCTGTTCTCAAGACTCTACTGGAACACAAAAGGTTTGAAACATCCAATTTGCTGATACTCCTCTGAGTAACAAACCCCTTCAAACCTACTCAGGGTTTAAAAAGGCTGCTGAGTTTGATATCAAAATGATGAGGCAGATGAGATAACCAAAGTCAAATTTAAAAAGAAACAAACAACAAAACATTATTGAGCCCTTTAGTGCCTCTAAACCTGATCATTTGGAGGTTACAAACGCATGTTTTACCACATCAGTACTGCCCTTTCTTCCGGGAAAAAAAACCCTCAAAACTGAGATGTTCCTGTTTCATTGGAAATTTGTATTGCAAAGCACCGAGTGTTGTTAACATTGTCACTGCAGGCAACAAGTCAAACACACTAGGAGTAACTGGAGCTTATAAATAAAATTTTTGGTCTTGTGCCATAACTAACAGAACATAATGCAGCTTTTCAACTCCCATAAACACTCAAACACTTCATAAACATGCTCAAAACACTTCCCCCGTCTTTCCTTGACAGGTACACATACAAGTGGTCTTTGAGAAAGACAATGATTGCAGCCCAAAATGAAGTTTTTAATTTGTTAAACCCAAGGGAATTCAGTTTAATCCAGTTTTTTCTTTATTTAATTAAATCATCCAAAATCACTTCAAGGTTCTCTTTAAAAAGTCATTAGTGGTCTTGCATTTTAACTAAAATTAAGTACCTGAACAGAAAGTAGATTCCTAGAAAATAACATATTTTTATTATTATTATTATCATCATCACCACATGGTTTGGAAATGGCTATTTCATGCTTCTCTGATTCAGTGAAATTTCTACTATAATAATGTTTTAAATTAGAAGTAGAGGAAGTCCTGGTTCTAACAAAGAAATCAAAACAAAACCTGAATCACTGACTTAATACAAACAAGAGAGCTTGGTTTAGATCCCTTATATTTCAAACTTATTAAGTTGTATTTTAACAGATCCATTCCCTGAGACTTTATCAAAGTTTTATCTGATGACTTTATTAAGATAATCCACATGCAAGACAAGTTTATTTCTCCTGTTAAGAGTTTATGCTGTTATTTTCATTGGGCAATCCTTTACCTCTGGAGCACCACAGCTTATAACAATCTTCCTGTCATATAAAACTGACAAATCTGACTTCAAGAATCCCGAGAAACACAGATGCTATTGTGAAACTGAAGTTTTATTTATGTTGAAGCTTAACTCTAGAAATCAGATACTGCAGCAAATCCTGTGCTCATTTGTCTGAAGCACTGTGTAATGATTCGGTTCAAGAGAGACTGAGTGCCTCAAACTGACTCCAAAATCGTCAGGAGACATCAGCAACTGCCAGTGTTTCTGTTAAAAATACCAGAACACAAGCTAGTGTTGAATGAGGACAAAATTCAAGCCACCAAACTAAAAAACCAGACAGGATTGTTCACTGTGAAGATTTAGATTCCCCTCCCTGAAATTACTGTATTTTTAAAGGATGAGAAAATACTACATTGTGGAATTTCTAAACAGCAATATAATGAGCATATCAGTACACAGCAGAAAGGCTCCTGTAAAAGTTGCTAAGACAAGCAACAAACACTGCTTCCAAATTAATATTCCATTTCTATTTATTTCAGCCCCCTGGAACACTCCAGAGGAGCAGATTGTGGCGATTTCTGTGTGTACAAGTGTGTGGGAGGGGCGCGGAAAGGAAAAGATGGGAAACATATTTCTTGAGTTTGTTCCTTGAGTCGTTCCTTGGGAGACAAACAATAGCAGATTTGAAAAGTTTTTGTCTCCTTTCAGGGGCTCACTGGGTCTATTTCATTCGGGGCTCCAGAAGAAGAATGAACGAGTCAAGAGCAAAGCCACGTTACGTTCTATTTTTATCTCCTCACTGATCGACTATCACAAGTCTAACCAAGAAGCTGCTTAATATCATCCACCTCTTTCATTTTTGCCCGCTTTTCTACCTCTGCTGGCCAAGGGGCAGTGTCAGACTCTTGCCCAAGACATGTTTCCAGGAGAGCCATACGTACCCACCAACCAGGAGGAGCGCGGGGAGGGCATTTCCACTGCATATCCTGGAAAAGGAGGACAAGAAGGAGGGGAAACTGAGGACAGACTGGTTTTTCAAGGCCAGGAATTCAAAGCTGAATTTGTAGTTAAGAGTTCAGCAGCTCCATCTGTAAAGACTGGCTTAGGTAGGCCACAAGCACCTACCTGTAATCACCATAAATAAGATGGGACTAAAGCTTGGGACTAAAGGTCAGATTACACTTTAAGACTGCTGATAATGCCAGAACAACAAACAAAGAGCAACATTTCTGTGGTGCATACACAAGCCAAGGCAGAAAATATTACATAAATAAACCATATCCTTCAGGGACTGCTCAGGCAAAGTTTTCACTCACTTTGTTTTTTCTGTGGAGTTTTCTTTTATTTGCACCTTAGTGATTGTAGGGCATTAAAACTGTTTGCAAATCAATGCATGTAGGACATTAAAATTGTTTCATGTAGTCCAGAACCCATAAGATTTTGAATCAATTACTTAAAATTTGCAGAAAAACGACGTGTCTGCAAAAAGACCAAATGGTTATTTTTTTTTATCAGTGACATTCCACCTAACTCTGCAGTCAGTTCTTTATCTGCCACTGTAGTAGCAATACTGCATTATTTCCTGAAGTTGAAATAACTTGAGATTTCAACTGTAAATATAATTTAAATTAAAACAGAGATTTTAACTGGGTACTTTGTTGACTTGAAAGGATCAACACTGATTTGTAAAACGTGATAATAACACTAAATTTAAAAATGTGAATATATTTCTTTCACAGCGGCACAATACATACTGATAGAATCAGTTAACCCTCATTTTGTTTGTCTGAGGTCAGGTTAAATTTGGCATTCAAATGCAACCTCTTTGTTCTTTTTCATACCACGAAGCTGTGCAGTTATTCAGAAGTCTCACAAAAAGTTACTCTATAATTACTTCTGATACTGTCTGAATTGTGAGAACCATTTGCAAAACTGGGAAAGGCTTGTAATTTTTTTCAGAAATATCTTGTTTTCTTTGGTGTATTTGCATGATATTGTCTTGTCTGAATGCAAAGACGGATCAAAGGGGCTTGGAAAGGAAAAAAAAATAGATTGGAAAAGCAAAACATTCCTTCAAATGTAGTTCACAGGTGGAAAAGGGTCTCTTGTACCATAACCCTGGTTATAAGGGAAAATCAAAAGACCACAATGTATTTGGATTTCTTGTATTTAGATAAAAAAAGTTATCAGCTGCTGCAATGTGACTGAGGACATGGGCCAACAGTGAGATGTAAGTTTGTCCTTGAGGGAGCAGAGGGTGCTGAAACTCTTTGATATCCACCTGAGGGCCAGAGGGGAATGGGAAGCAAAGGCTTCAACCTCAACCCCTTGTGCCACCCAACAACCCAGAAACTGCAGCTTTCTGGTTATCCAAATCACGTGGGATGGTGGTCTGCCTTTAACCACAACGTGCATGTTTTGAAAAATCCACCCTTGTGTCACCTCTTCCTATTCATGTGCATGGAGTCCAAAATAGGATCACAGGGGACCTTCTGGCTCTGCAATCCCTGACAGGAGGGGGGAGCCAGGGGGGGTCGGGCTCTGCTCCCAGGGAACAGGGACAGGAGGAGAGGGAACGGCCTCCAGCTGTGCCAGGGGAGGGGCAGGTTGGACATCAGGAGGAATTTCTCCCTGGAAAGGGTGGTCAGGCACTGGCAGGGGCTGCCCAGGGAGGTTTGGAGTGGCCAGCCCTGGAGGTGTCCAAGGAAGGACTGGATGTGGCACTCAGTGCTCTGGGCTGGGGACAAGGTGGGCATCGGGCACAGGGTGGGCTCAATGGTCTTGGAGGGCTTTTCCAATCTAAATGACTCTGTGGTTCTAGGAATGCATGGAATATGAAATGGGAATATGAAAGCAGGAGGAACAAAGGGTAACAGCTCTGGGTACTTGTCTCTTAACAGAAGCTCTGGATGCAAACAGTATGTCCTCAGAGACTGCTCTGCATATCTAATTTTGACCACAGCCAGCTTTATGTTCATAGTGACACCTAATCAAGATATATGTGGCACATCAATATGGGTAAACAAATACATAATTCAAAATAAAGTATTAGTATAGCTGCTGGAGCGGGTTATATTGGAAGCTGCTACAGTCATGTCAGGTTTATGACAACGAAACAATTCTGGTTTATTCACAGATCTTAGGTAAATCCTTAAGGGAAAAGCATTAAAAAAAAAAGAATACTGCCAACATCCTCCCACCCACACATCTATCCAGAGACCAACCTGAAACAAATGCTGGCAGAAAACAACCTGTATCTGTGATAAAGCACCGTGTTATTGAGCCTTATTTGTGCCTAATGAGTGTACAAGTCAGGAGGAAATTTGCAGTAAATTAACTGTGTTACATATTGAAGGGGGGAATAATTATACGAGGGCAAAAATTAAAAATACAGCTAAAGTTTTAGTACTTGTTAGCAGGGCACTTACCAACTCCAAAGAATGGCAAGGCAGAAATGTTTGAAGTTTTACAGTTAATTTTGTTTTTTGGCAAAAAAAAAAAAAAAGCAATGAAAATTAAAATCAAACAAACAAAACAAATGGAAAAAAAAACGCTAACTAACTTCAAGAATAAGAAATAACAAAACAACATTTGCAGTCTCTGGAAGCCGCTGAAAGTAGGAAGCTTTACTCTACAGACACATCATTTCAGCAAAAGTCAGAGTCTACTAAATGCTTTTGGAAATACTTCTAGTGGTAGCCACCAGCAGGAAGAGTTCGGAAAAAGGGAAGCACAGAAAAGTAGAAGGAAGCACATCTTTCTGATTCATTACACACTAGAAATAATAACAGTGGGATGAAATGCCAATGGATCTTCACTTCTTGTGCATCACAGCACCACAAGTCTAATGAGGAGACCAGATTTTCTGAGCCAGAGCAATGCCTTCAATTCTTGTGAGGAAGTAACAGGTTTTAATATCCAAATATAACAATGAGACCAAAATTCCAGAAAATTATATGGTGCCCTTGAGTGCCAGAAAAGGACTTGCCTTAAAAAATTAAGCAGTGAATAGGCAGGAAAAGAAGAAAAATTTTAAGACACAACTAAATAGCAGAGCGTGATTTGCTGCTGTGTTTCTCAATTCCAGCTTAACCAAGGGAGTTGTGCTGCCATAAACCAGTCAGGAATCTGGCCCACACTTTAGAGCAATTATATTATTAATATGCTAATACCTCATGCATATTAAAATGTCATAAAATATTGACTTAGATATGCAAGGTCTTATTATGATTAGCTCTGAAATTTTCTAATGACTAGCAGTAACAATAATAACAATAAGCAGATTGATTGAGGACAAGATGTCTGGAATATTTTGTGTTTTTTTAATTTTAAATGATTTCATAACTGATGTAAAATAATTTATGGCTCAAATGAAATCACTTCCTTACTGGTAGACAAACATCAAAATGTTTTAATAAAAATTATTATTAAAGCAGAATTTATTACAGAAGTATTTAAATGTCATTACTTTAAGAGCTCATATTCCTTTCTGAGACTGATTTTTTTAACAGTGCAATTTAATTAGTCTTATGTTTCCTTCACAGATCATATATTATTGGATATGCTGGATATGTATCAGGTTCTAGAAGTGTAGCATCAAACCTTTCTTACATGCATATCTTCAGAAATAAGAAAAAAGATGTCCCTAAACACCAGTATGAACCTTTAAAAAAATCCTCTCCTTTGTTTTTCAGCCAGAAAATTGTGTCATCTCTTGCTCTCCAGCACCTTTGCTAGAAGCTCAAAGTATGCTACTCTGAACAGAGTCTTTATTCTAGACAGAAATACACTTAAAGAAGATTGTCTAAAGTTATATTCAGTTACAAACCTCTGCTCTGACCTGCTCTCATGCTGGAGCCTTCCAGAAAGTGTCACATTCCACTTAAAACTGATGAATTCAGCTCACCAAACAGGAGGAATACTACCCAGTATTTCGAACATTATTCTTATTTTCTTTAGAAGTTTTGATTCAGCTCTTCAAAGTGCAGATGGCCAGTTGGTAGCTGTTCAGGGTAAAGATGCCCTCCCTTTGTTAATATAATATGTATATAGTCAGCTTAGCCATGCCTCCAGATTTCCTCAAAGTAACTTAACATGCTGTGCATGAATCAGTCACTGATCTGTGCACATTTCCACTAATGAACCTTGTATTCCTTACATGAATCCTTCTGTTTCACGCCCCAGAAAGTATTATTTCTTTCTAAAACACCACCTAGTACCCTGACTTCTGTGTATTAAACTTTGAGCAGTGTCCTAACTCCAGTTTGTCTTTGCGAAATGAATCTTTGCAAGCCTAGAACCAGGATGTCTAGCCTGCCTTTGTAATGCCAGGAAACCAGAAATGAAATATTTTAGACTGTTCATGCAAATCCCTCTCCTTTTCCTCGCCATAATGATGTTTATTCCCTTGTCTGACATATTTATTCTTTTTTTTTTGCACTGAGTTACTCAGGTGCTTTATTTGCATGTGCCTTACATGCTTCCCTCTGAAACCAGAGGTATGGAACTTCTATCCCATACCCAAATTTTAATCCTGACAGGATGCACCAGCCCTCCACTGCCCAGTGGCAAACGAACAGTGACCCATCAGGATCTGTGGAGTTCTGTGTAACCCTGTAGTTATGTGCAAATGAACAAAAACTACCTTAGTAAATTCTGCATTTCAGCGTAAAAATGATGGATTATCCAGTTTGAGTCCCACTAAGCCAGAGCAAAAAGGGTCAAGCAGAAAAGGTTAATATTCCAGAGCCTCTCCTGTTTAAACATCCAGAAAGGCTTATTTCCTTCTCTGCCTCAAACTCACTGAAATTTACTCAGCCCTAAATTAGAGATAATTTATATGATGCACCAAAGCATGTCCCTAAAATGCTGGAATTATTGCTAATAATGCCTACGGTAATTTTTACAATAAAAGGCTAAATAAAATTAAATAAATGAAAGCATGAGCAAAGGTATACATGGCATCAAAAAGTACATTGGATTATTCTGAAGAATAATTATGTCTCTCTTCCTTTTTAATTAGTGTCCTTGCATTTTTTAAAGGAATACACAATATAGATAACTTTAGTAGAGCGTGTGCTGGGTGATGATTCAATTACAGTATTTATATTCTTGGTAAACCATAAAGAGTCTTTCTGGCTTTATGCCCTTTCCCATTAGGTGACAAAATTGCCTCATACTTCTTCATTTCTAAAGAATGCCGTTGGTATGGGTAATTACCCCTGTCAGACAGAGCCCACAGCTTTGTCCTTGAGACTCCTCTGCTCTGTGCCTGCAAAATATTTATTGTGGTCAGATCGCCATTTACAACTCAGATCTTGTCTAGATTTTCATCTCACGTTTTGACCAATTACTCACGAGAATTTCTACTGCTTGTGGCAGTCCTGCCATTCCTCGGGTAGGGGCTGAGCCTGCCACAGGAATGCTGCTTGTTTGGCACCTGAACCTGAACACCAAGAATCATTTGATAAAGGAGTCAATCACAATGAAAGGAAGAGCTCCGTGACTGCAGTGCCTGCAGAACAAGGAGAACAGAAATTCCATTAAATCCATTCGGAGATTTAAAACTTGGCTGAAAGCATGGCTCTAGGTTAAGAGAAATATCCTCCCCCAGGCAGTCCTGCCCTGGCTTTGGAATTCCCCAGGGGCTGCTCTGCTGTGTCTAATGCAGAGAGTGAGAAGCAAAGAATCATGGAATGATTTGGGTCGGAAGGGACCTCAGAGACCATCCAGTCCCCACCCCTGCCATGGGCAGGTTCACCTTCCACTAGCCCTGTTGTTCCAAGGTTGTTCCAAGCCCTGTCCAACCTGGGTTGAACATTCCAGGGTTGGGGCAGCCACAGCTTCTCTGGGCAACCTGTGCCAGGGCCTCCCCACCCTCACAGGGAACAAATCCTTCCCAATATCTAACCTAAGAGGGAGAAGTTTTAAAAGAGCCTTCTTGCACCTGACACAGCAGAGCAAAGATACCCACACTTCATCCCTGTATTTCCCAGAACGTCTGAAAAGGCTGGAGTCTAAACTCATCTTAAAAGAACCTGTCTGTGCTTGAATATCCTCATGGTAGTACCTTAAAAAGAGTCACAGAGAGTCAACCTGAAGGCAGGCAGAGGAATCCAGTGTCACACCCAGGAGGAAAATATAAACCTTGAGCTGCTCACTCAGTGTTACATCAGGTGAAAGAAAGTTTGGGGAAGGGATCATCTGTCTTTAAAGACAATGACCAGACTTTCTGTTATTTGCTAGAGTGTTTGTCACAAACCTGAGACTGTCAGTGGGAATATGTTTAGAAGGTTGCAATCTATGGTATCATTCAGTGAAGCTCCACTGTGTAATACACATATTCTTGGGAATAGGATTACCTCGCTTTTTAAGAAGAGAATTTCAGAGAATCATTGCTTATGGTGAAAGCATCACAGTATACTTTTTGTTTTCAAAGAATTCACTAGAATCCTGTACCTCAAGCAGACCTCAGCCACAGCTCAGGGATGAGTACGCAAACATCAGGATATTCATATTTAATCTGGAGGAATGTTGTGCAGTCAAATTATGTTGCTAACACACTTCTTTCTTGCCTAAGTTAAACCAGCTTCTCTGAGGGAAGTCTTTCCTTTGGTTTCAAACTCCATCAGTTCTCCATTTATCACTGCTAGTTCTATCAATTAACCAGCAATGGCTGAAGTACAGGGCCCTTCCTTATCATTAATGAGTCACACCGTGAGAGTGCTAGAGAAGTATCTGCAACGTGGCTGTTACAGCTGATAGAAGATGGAAATGGAAATCCATGGAGCTGGAGGCTTAAAGAAGATGGAGTTTAATTATTATATGCCTCATACATGTCTGGCAGTCTGGTTGCTTGGATGATCAGTGATTCTGAACTCCATTCAGAATCTGGGTGAACTGTAGCAAAAATGTTCTAATAAATAAGTCATGGCTGTTTGATTTTCTCTTCCTAGCTGACTAACACTGACAACACATAACATGGTAAGGGCTGCAAAACCTGTCCAAGAAACCTGGAGAATGCTGAGGAGGTTAACCCAGCCTGAACCCTGCTCTGCTTCACTGCCCAGCAAAATTGCCAACCAGTTAATGCAAACAACACAAGCATGTCAATGTGAGCAGTAGTTACAGCCATAATTGTAATCTACACAACTAAAAATGTATTTGTGTGTTCAGGAGAATGGGATCACACCTGACTATTAGGATCCTGACTTCACTGGATTTTCCTGAACGGTAGAAAATTCATTTCAAACAAGTACCAAAGAACCAAAGATGTGATGAGCCTTTGCACAGACAAAAGAGATGCATCAAAAGAAATGTCTGTAATTTAATCATTCATTCTTACTGCACTGCAATTCAGGCTCCCAAAAAATACTTGCACATGCCCAGAGATTTCTGTCCTGTTGAGGGTATAGCTCCAGAGAGCCCAAACATATGAGCAGCACAATCAACCTTGACTTATAAATCAAGACTAACAAGACAGCCCTGTTCTGTCAAGCATTTAGATAAAATAAACCTCCCACCCCTGGCATGCAGCTTTAGGCTCACAGAAGTCCCAGCTACACCACAATCTCGTTAGTCCAATATTTAAAGTCCAGAGTCAGCGACAGAAAACAAAGATCACCCTCCTTTGTATCCACAGAACAGAAAGGTACATTCTCAGGGAATCATTTTGCCAGTGAACCTGCTTCCTCTAGCCTGGAATCACCTGGATGTTCCTGCTCCTGTCCATTCACCAGAATAAACTTGGATGAATGGCAACGTAAAAAGAAAATTTAGGAATCAATTCACAGGTTCAATAACTTTCAATCTCGCCCTTGCCAAGAGTGTTAATACATGTATTTCTTCTCAGCATCCTAAGCCTGTATTTCAGAGGGATCTTCCAAAGATGTCAAAATCCTTTCTAATATTATCTTCCCTAAAAAAATCCATGTGACAGAATTCATCAACACAGAGGAGTCACCACTGAGCGGAAAAAAACACAGAACAACAAAGAAGCAAAATTATTCTGATAATATAAGAAAGAAACGTAAGAAACAACACAATTAAAAAAAAAGTGCTAATGACATGGCATATTTAGGAGTAGACAGGCTTAAGTGTAGCAGTTGAGAGGACCAAAACAGCCGAGGAAAACAATGGAAAGTGTCTTTTTGTCATGCAAAGGGTTGGCAGGTCACAGCCTCTCGTCTCAGGCTCCCACCCAGAGCTCAGCCTGCAGCTGCCCCCGAGCCACCTGCACCAGGTGTGTTCCTCAGCACAACCAGAGCACAGCGCCCTTAATGTGATTTAAAGAACTGACACAAAGCTCTGGGCAATGTGTTTACATATTTTGGAAACCAGAATATAAAGGCAAAGCAAAAGGCAAAGCAAAAGCAAATATCTACGAGAAAGCCACTCAAGGCAGCTGGTCCTTAGTGTGTCTGGACAACTTAACTGCCCCAAAACAAAGGCTGCAGAAAACTAGAAACTCCTTCCCAGGGGCTGGAAGGACCCTGCTAATAATAGGAAAGTAAAGGAGGGAAACAGCACCATCCAAAATGTCTCACGTTGCACCGGTCTCTGAACTGTCATAGTTTGTCACCAATAGCATGAGTTTGTTCTGAACAAGAACTGGCCAGATTTCATATTTCTATGAATAGAAAATGTCCTTCTTCTAAACAAACCAACAAATCAACTAACTGGTCTTTTGCCTGTCCACTACATGTAGAAGAGAGTCACATTCCCCACTGGCTCATGCTCTTCTGTTTCCTCCTAGTTTTGCTAGACACAAAAAAGTTAAGTTCACATTTTGAGTCAGCCAGATTAAAAATAAGTAGCATGTTTAAATTATCCACACACATTCTAAATCTGATCACTATTAAAAAGATCAGCCAGTCTAGACCCAAGGATCTTCATCCCCAATTCCAAAAAAAACCCACAGAAGCAGAGATGCTCCACTGAGCCAGACCAACCCTGTCTTGGAAGATTCCTACTTGAGGCAGTGGCTGAGGGATGACATAAAGATCCTTTTTTCATAATAACTGCCCAAAGTTACCTGTGCCTAGAGCACAAGCTTAGCTGCAGGCAACTTGCCAGCATGAAGTTCTGAAATAGTGAATTATGGCTCAGCAAAAGTTGGTGTTTATCTATGAAAGTGTTGCTAAATCAGGGTATATTTAGGATCTACCGCGGAATCAAGAAGAGAAAACCAGTGTCATGGCTTATGATTAGTAAGTGAGTTTAATGGCAGTGAAATGGTCTGGTCATTGCCCTGCAGAGAGAAAGGAGAGCCCTGAATTAGCCCTGGGAAGCAGCAGGCCCAGGAAGGGGAAATGTTCCTATATGAATGATGCCAATATATTTATTGTTATGGGAGAGATCAGCAGTCCATTAACATGACTGCCAGTGAAAGCACTGTAATGACACACTTTGTGTTTGCATTTGCTCTTTGTGTCTGCCTCCAACAGATTTCTGTTATTTTACAGCAGAGATTTTGCTTATTACTGTCTTGGAAAAAAAAAATGCTAAAAATGCCCATTTTACCCTGGCTGACAGTTCTACGAACAAATTTAATTTCTGCATGAGGAGCTTAAAAATAACTTCACTTAAATAAGCAAAAAGAGTAGTCTGTGAAATTAAGCCCTTGTTTTATGTAAATGTCAAATAATTATATTAGGAATGCAAAAAATAAGCCATCAGCAGGAACACGAATGCTTAGAACAAGATTGGCATTATTATTTTCATAGCCAGTCTGATAAGAGGCAATTTTACAATAGCAAGAGATGCTGAGGCTCCCACGAAGTCTAATGACGAGGCTGATTTCTTACAAAAGTCGTGAGTATAATTATGTTTTAAAAACCTGAGGATGTAACAGGCAGACTTCACTCTTGTGTGGCTCAGTAAAGCAAGCTCCTGGTAACTTTGCTCTGACACACACGTTAAAGGGAGATATAAAAATGAATTGGAGGAGTTTCTTGCAAAATTATTCTTTTTATCTTGTTCTTTTTTGACTTTTTGGAGGAAACAAAATGTCAAACGACTTCACTTTACATCCTCCTATTCCAGTGTTTGGATCACAAACTAATAAATAATTCTGCTTTCCACAGCATTGGTAAATCTCATGACCTGAGGCAATTGGTATGGGAATTTTACATATTTCTCCTTCAAAAAAACCCATAAAAATCATTAACTGGTTAGATATTAAACTGGGAAAATGTATTCTCTAAAACCAAACCTTCCTTTTTTTCCTCATTTAGTTTAGTTCCCAGTGTTGGCTTGGCTTTCCTGACAGCACAAAATATTCCTGCTAATTTATCAAAGTAGCGTTTGCCTTCAAGACGTAACAGGAATTAGCAGGGCACTGTTTGCACTACTGGCAATGAGATACACAAATTACTGAGGGGGGTTGCAGGAATAGAGGTTACAAAGGGTGTAAGTTGAGAGTTCAGTTTGCACCCTGACCTACCTTTCTACTCATATGTGCCATTTTGCTTATATGCCACAGACTCCTAAAACGTTTGGTTTTGCAAACAAGTATCACAGGAAGAAACATTAGACCACAAAAATGGGCTAAATAAACATACTTTATCCCCCAATTTATTATGTTCATAGCCACAGTCCCACGAAACAACATTAAGCATTCTGTATCAAAACACTACATCCTTCAAAGAAGATACTCGGGGGAAAAGCAAACATTGCCATCACCCTATTTTCTACATGAGCAGCACTGATCATCAGCTTCTGAAGACATATATTCTTACAACGCTGTGTAAAGTGTGCATGCACAGAAGGGAGCTGTGCCTATACACTGACTGCAGAATAGCCACATCAGCAGAAACCTTGCCAGGGTTTGTGTTTCGGTCCAGGTGATGACACGGGACGAGAGCCCGACGTTCCCAACGTGTTCGTTTGCTGCAATATGCTTATGTCAAATGCACAGGCTAAAACACAGCGCTACTATTAATAATAAATTACACTGTCACATGTGATCCTGTCAGCAGCGCCTGCAGCTCCAAATTAATTAAGACTTGATTCAGATTTTGATTCAGATCTCTGACCCCTATTCCCAGGCAGGGCACTGCTGGCTGCTGGTGACTCAGGTGTGCAGAGCACTGACAGTGGATTTCTGGGCCCAAACAATCCAGGTTCTTGTTTGTAGCTGTGTATGAGTAAACTTATCCACAGGTATCCAACAGGACCACTTTCATGCAACATTACCCCTGTGCTTAATCATTTATGCCACTGAAACATAATAGCGCTCAGCGTTAAGAACGTCTGGGTAGAGCCCACAATTTACTTCTACGACAGCAAGGCTTTAATTTTTTCTCTGTCTTAATATAACTAATTATAAGGCTTTGGTTTGAGCTTTTTAAACCTTTTCTTTTAAAACATTTACCCTATAAACTCTGTACATAAGTACTTATCTATCTCCTCAAAACCTCCACTAACATAGTCACTGCACGAAAAAACAAAACCAAAAAAAATTGGAACTTGCACAGAAAGTAAGTTTTCTTTCAGTAATTTGAACACACAGTATGTTTTACTTTACTGAGTTATATACTTTCCACTGCAACCCTGCTAAAATCAATTCTAAACCCAACAGAACCAACAGCCAGAGTACACAAATACTTACTGGTTTCAGTAGCTACAATAGTGATGTTGTGCCACATACTCGTTTCTCTGTCCAGTGGTGTTGCCAAAGTTATTTTCCCGTCTTCTGCATTGATGTTGAACTGTCTCTCAAGGTCAGTGTGGCGATCAATGGAAAACCTACAAAACAGACATCCCTGTAATCTACTTAATGAAGTTGGTGTAATCCATACAGTCACAAGACAATTTAGGGAGCCCTCTGAGAGCTGCAGTTTCGTAGCCAAATGGATTGAGAAGCTCAAGAGCACAATAATTTATAAGACAAAATGACAAACTGAGACTAAGAAAACTTAATAATTATTGCCCAAGGTGTAATTAGCTGTATACCCAGTGTGAAGGTCATAAAATGCCCTCAGGTTCACTGGGCAAGATCTGTGAAAAACGGTGCTGATCAAGAGTTAATGACACAATCCATCACATTTATTAGACAGTTTCTATGGTATTCCACAGTAAATGATGATAATTTCAACAGTAATGCATTAAGCACACAAAAGTGGTCAGCTTCATGGTTATTGTAAAAAATGCTGAATAATATTATTTTACCAACATATTTCAGATTAATGAAGCATGAACTATTCCCCAAGCACATTAGTTGGTTACGGTTCAAGCAGCTCCACGGGCAGAACGCAGTCAGTGCATCACCATTTACCTATAAAGCACTGCAAACGCTGAAGGACTGATTGTTTTATGGATTGACATAACAAAACAAGCTTCATCTGACAGGTAGTCACAGTTTGCAAATGTGGATGTCCAGGTAAATTATGCAGCCTAAACAGAGGCAGCTTGACAAGGCGACAGAGCTGTGGTAGATTGGTCCAACGGTGCATTAAGTAGGATGATGATTTAAAGCTCAGAACTGGATCTCCAGGAAAGCTTTTATGTTTGTCCATTTTCACAGAGTTATTCTATTAATGAATTATTTGCAAAAAAGAAACTAAATCACAAAATTGAGCCTTCAGTTACTTGACAGGAGAGGTAGGGAATGAGAGAGCTTAGTGATAAACTATTGATACGGTTCAACAAAAATTGACTTCAAGGGGTTTTACGGAATCCTGATTGTGGATTTATATAAAAGCCTTTCAAAGCCTTTGTGTCTGTGTATTACAGAACTAACAGCATGCACTGACAGTTTTTACATCTGTTCTGCATTGTATCAAGGCATAATAGAGTGAGCTAGGATATGCTATCAGGCTGGATTGCATTATAGAGTGGTCAGAAAAGTGACTCAAGACTGTCGGTTTCTCATCACATTTCTACTTTTTGCAAGTACGCTGTTCAAATTCACTGATAAAAGAACAAGAGCATATTTTGCTACAGTGACAATGGCACAGTTATCTAAAAATCAGCTATTCCATTCTGGTTTATGCTTTATCATAAGCAATTTCCAAAAAAAAAAAAAAAAAAAAAATCTGATTCGGTGGTTCCTTTATATGCCACAATAAACACATTCTGATGAACTCAAACTCATTCCAGCCTGACACAATCGATTTTAACAGGCAGAGCGTTAGGATCTGATTTCAAAGCTTGGGATTATTGCGCTCATCTTTTTTTTTTTTTTTTTTTTTTTTTTTTTTTTTTTTTTTTTTTTTTTTTTTTTTTTTTTTTTTTTTTTTTTTTTTTTTTACATCAGTGCCAGATATTTTCATATTTAGAACGGAAGTTACATTACAATTAGATTGCTCGTGCAGTGCATTCTGTGTGACACAGCTCACTCTCAAAACCTGAGCTCTAAATTATGAAAGTTTATCACAATGCTTAAAGATGTATTGCTAAAGATTAAGGGTAGTATGATCACACTGTAAAGTCCTTAATAACCTAAGAGTGAAAGCCCCAGTTTAACAAGGAAATGGGATTTGTTGGATATTTACTTGTTCCGGGTTTAAGCTCTGAGAAGAACTAGTTTCACCCAGTTAAAAATTACTAGTTTGGTAAGAAGAGTATCAGAAAAAAAAAATTATGTAAAATTACAAACATCTGTGCCTAAAGCTTGGCACATGCATCTATATTTGGACATTTAAGTAAACTGATTTTGTAGTGAGCTCCACATGCTCAGTGCTCAATGGTTTAATGGGAATTGTACTAAACTCAGCACTTCTGAAAATCAGGTCACTTGTGTGGAAGAATAAAGCTGTAGGTGCCTAACTTCAGGCAATCATTTTTGAAAATGGATCTTAACCTTATTTTGATGTCTCCCTAGCTCAAATTAAGGTATTGAAAGTAAAATTCTGGTACTAGTGAAGTTAGTAAAAAATACCTTATAGCTTTTCACAGGTTTAAGATTTCACTAAAGAAAATATAGGAAAGACAGGAATCAACTTTTTTTAAGAAGTCACCACTTAAAACTATCTTTTAGTTCTTGGTTTTTATGTAATGATGCTGAAAGAACTCTACTGATATCAAACATTTATGGATTTTTTATAGTCCGCAAACAAAATAAAATGTGAAATGCTTGTATGCTATTTAATGTTTAGTTGACCTGGCCTTGACATAAATTCTATTAAGAAAAGACACAGTTTTTCTCTAAGGATCAAACCTTCTTTAAATGTTCCTGTTGTACAGATTTTGAAGTTATAAAACAGGGAGTGACATATTTGTGAGTTTATTATATTGCATTTCATCTCATCCCAACAGTATTTATTCACAACACAATCCCAGCATTCAAAAGGAAACATTTTTGACATAAGTTACAAGTCTTTACAAGACAACAAAGAGGTAAAACCCTCTCCTGGTTTTATGTGATAAATATTTGGTGCAAAACCAAAAAATTAAATCTGTACTGTCATAAACCTGGGAAAACTAATAGTTCATTTGCAGTTTCCTTTTCATGATAATGGTGTTGTAACTCTCTTTAATGGGAATGCATTGTCAGATCCATAAAACATACATAAAACATATATTACTCTAAAAATGAGAAAAGAACATCTTGGGAAATAATATCTTTTGGAAATTGCCATAAACCCAGCACAGGTTATTGGGAAGTTTGGGTTAGTTTATGTATCTGCTACGGCAATTACAGGAATGACCCCACAGTGGTTTAACAGAAGCCTTAAACTGATTCTGCACTGCTGCTCTTATGACTTGATCTTTATTTGCACCAATGTAAATATGAGCAGAAACCCTTTTTTATTGCCCCTGCTGAGGTTGGAATCCCAGCACTGACACTCTACCAGTGGTAAATCCCCATTGTTTATTCATGCCAGGCAGATGGGACATCCTACTTAGTGGCAGATAAACACCTGCACCCATTGGGGAGGCACAAAATGTTGTCTCCAGGTTTTTAAGGCCTGCTGTGAATTAAGAAAATGATCAGCTGCTGCCAAAGATGAAATCTCTGCTGATATGGATGGGGAAAAGCTGCTACAGCAAAGCTTATCTCTCCACAAAGAGAGAGACACTGAGGGGCAGTGATTTATAGGGGGGCAGATGCAGTATAGGAAGAAAGATTATTACTCATGGTTTTTGCTATGTGCTTGGATCATGCTTTATCCAAGATAATTTACTGCAGATAAATAGAACATAGTCAAGAAAATAGCAGCAGAAACATGAAATAAGTGCTACTGGAGTCTATAGCTGTGTGTTAACAGAGAATGATCCTCCAAGGCTGGCACTGTACCCAGAATGTACCACCCTTCCTACACCAGCAAAGCTCTACCCCCAGCTTAGCTAAACCCACTGGGACCCTTTCCCAAGAGAGAGCCATGTGCTCCAGATGTGGATCCAACACATGCTTCTGAAATGACTAGGCTAAAATAAGACAAACTACAGCCCATTTTTTACAATTATTCGCCAAATTTGTAAATATTTTCCACCAACAGCCTTAAAAATGAGGAGGCCCTTTAACCAACATGCTCTGCAGAATGGTAGTTAAGGATAAAGGAGAGATTTTGCTGCTTGTTTTAAAAACAACACGTGAGGAAGAGTATCATAGAGTCATAGAATATCCTGACCCACAAGGATCATTTAATTCCAGCTCCTGGCTCTGCACAGGACAGCCCAACAATCCCAACTATAACTGCTTGTGAACGTCTGAGAGGCTTCATGCCTTTAGATCAAGTGATGCAAAGATGAGACAATGTTCTATCCATTCAAAGCAAGCATGGAAAATAAAGTACACGTGTATTGCACAGAAATGAGGATGAACATACTTTTTATACCTTAAAAAAAAACAAACCAGGAAATCAGAGAAGCACAGAATGGTCTGGGTTGGAAGGGACCTAAAGATCATCTTGTTCCACCCCCCTGCCTTGGGCAGGGACACCTTCCAACTAGACTATAAGACAAGTTTCTTGCCGGGCTGTTGTTTATAATAATTTTTTCTGAATTCTTTAATGTTTTGTCCCATGACTTAATATTCATTCCCACGTTCAGAGATAGTCAAGTTTCATTTCATTTATGGCACTGCAATACTCTGAATTTGCAGAGCCTTTGTGCATCAGGCTCCTGTAAAGCAGACGTGCTATTGGGAGCACATGAGGTGATTCATTTCTGTTTGTGCTGCCTGGGTTTTCATAACAAATATACACAAAAGCTCTGTCTAACCAAAATATTGATAGAACAGATAGCTATTGAAAAATGTAATTTCCTTGAAATACAATTGGTTGTTGCCTCCCAAAATTCTATTTTGAAGAAAAAAAAAAAAAGGTACGTTAAAAAAAGGCCAGGCAACACCGAGCACTAAAACAGCCCATCAGCTTTAGAACAGATTGGTTTAACTCTGTTTTTTTCAAATCTTAATTAAAGTTTTGTGGTTTTGAAATTGTATCATAGAATATATACATAAAATTTCCATCCTATACGTGATACAATAACAGAATAAACACTTGAAATGCACATTCCAGAGAAGGAAAACAAGGCTTCTATTTTTGTTAAAACCTGATATGTTCCTATTTTGTTCCAAATTGGAAAGAAAATAATTGCATCTCTGCTCCCTACTTGTCTCTGATGAATATTTTTTCTCCTTTAATAGTAGAATTACTAACTTGAAATCTACTTTTTTTTTTGCCTTAAAATATTTTCTATACAAAGTCCAGAGCTCTCTCAGACAAATTAATCAGGTGAGCAGACAAAAGCAAAAAAGTTGCATCGAAAATTGGGCTCTGTGTATTCCTTAATTAGCTATTAAGCCAATACAGTGGGAAAAAATTAAATATTTTTATAAAGATTAAATATAATCTTTAAAAGAAGATATAAATCATGCTAATTAATTACCCTTTTGTTTAAATGTAAGGAATTTTGGCCAATCCTATTTTATGTATGCCAAGTGTTTCTATATGACTTGATGAGTAACAACATTCTAATTCAGTTTGCACACACAAAATATTTTTGCTTCTAAGAGTTTGAAAGTCTCTTGATTTATAAATGATGAACAAATGGAAAGCAAGTAAGTCTTTAACTCAGTCCCCTCTTAGGATTTGGACAGAATAAAGAGTCTCACTTTTAGGACACAAGGTACGCTTGTGGCTGGTCTAAATTATTAGGGATTTGGAAAAGGACAAGAAAAGAATTCCGAGGCAACAGAACAAAAGTGGAAAAGTAGCCAAGTTAAAACTGAAGCAGGAGTGAAGGCAGGCTGAGATGAGGAACAAATGGGTCAGGAAGAAGAGGCTGAGGAGCCCAGGACCAAGCCAAGAGCAAAGCAGAGCAGGGTAGGGGGAAGGAACTAAGGTTAAACTGAAAGAGAAATTCCTGTTGAGCTGGGATAAAAGGAAGAAAGCCAACTTGCTGTCCCTGTGTCTGACTTCACACACCTTTCAGAGGCCCCTGGCTTTGTACCAGCAGTGCAAGGCCTTTTTCACAAACACCAGTTCTCAGCAGTAACAAAATAAGGGATAGAGCCGCTGCTCCAGTTGTGACAGATCAAACTGTCCACTGCTGTTGTCCTATGTCACCGTTGTTTACAAATCTTAGTTAATGCTATGCTTAGCTAGTTTTGAAAGCCTGATTTACAAATGAGAATCAGAGAATATCCTGAGCTGGAAGGGACCCACAAGGATCGTCCAGTCCAACTCCTGTACCTGCCCAGGACACCCCAACAATCCCACCCTGTCCCCCAGAGCATTGACCAAACCCTCCTGGAGCTCTGGCAGCCTTGGGGCTGTGCCCACTGCCCTGGGGAGCCTGTTCAGTGCCAAACACCCTCTGGGGGAAGAACCTTTCCCTGAGATCCACCCTGAGCCTGCCCTGACACAGCTCCAGCCATTCCTGGTCCTGTCCCTGCTCACACAAAGCAGAGATGTAGCTGCCCCTCCTGAGGAAGCTGCAAAGGGGAAGGGGAAAATGTGTGCTCACCAAATGAGATAGAAAACAATGACCTGATGAAACTGGAATAACAGATTTTGTTCAAAAAAGAGAAAAATATTGTAAACTGAAGACTCAAAGTCATATGGGCATAATGATCTCTGACTTTCTGTCTTTAAAGCAGGAATGGGTTTAGACAAAGGAATACAAAATACATTTTGACAACCTTACAGCTGCATGGCTCAAACTCAGTATTGTTAGTGAAGACACTACAGGATTATTTAAATTCACTGCAGAGATTCACACTGATGATTCAACCCCATCCAACCTCATACTTCTCATAAGAAATACATTTCTCATTTTCATCGCATTCCTCTGTTTCATAAGACTACTCCTGTGGCAAGGAGCATCCTGGAGACTTTGAAAATGATCTGAACTGATAAAACTTAACATCATCAACCAAATCCTGTCTATTTCCAGAGAAACAGAACAATGTCACACAATGGGTAAGGGAAGCACACTTAGGACTCTGCCAGTAGTTTTTTTCCAAAGAGCACTTTAAAGCAGCACTACCTTATAGGGCTGGAAGACACGTCGGGGTCATGGGCCGTCACCTGACCAAGCACAGAGTTAAGAGCAGCATTTTCATGCACTTCCAGAAGGTAAGTAGGTGAGGAAAAGACTGGTGGCTCATCAGCATCCTCTACTACAATTTTTACCGTAGCTGTATCCTTGAAGGGGCCTCCGCTGATGAAGCGAGGATCGATGTGGGTGTTGGCCGCCTCCACCTTCAGAGTATAGGATTTTTTGGTCTCAAAGTCCAGTGGCTGTTAAGAATGACAAAGATAAATGTCTTTTACTAATGGCCACAGAGAAAGAACAAGTGACTATAATGCTGATGGATGGGAGTTATGTGCGTTTAAGCACGTTCAGTGAGTTTTAATGCAATCACTTCCCACTCCCAGAAACCCAACTTGCAGATTTTCTACGCACGTACTGATATCTGTTTATTTATCAGCCTCAGAGAAAACAAGGCTGTTTCCTTTCTTTTCACAAAAAATTTACTGAAATATTCTCTCTCATGAATTATACCATTACAGTTACATATCAGATAAATACTACAAATTCGTTGGTGATGGCATGACTTGCATAGTAATAATGCACTTGATCAGTGCTTTGGTAGTTGGAGATAAGAAAAAAAAAATAAACTAGCTCCACAAAGAATAAATATTTTATTACTTCCAGAACCATGTGAGAAATTCAAAGAACTAGCAATTATTATTGTTTGGACATGAGAGGCATTATGTGGAAAAATGTAGAGCTAATCATATAAGAAACTACTTCAATATTATTGCACTTCAGGTACCTCTGTATTTCAGTTTATAGGGGTAAATGAGGTAGACATCTCTCAGGAATTTCTTAAAACTGTAGCAATTCCTACTACTGTATCTTTTTTTTTTTCTTTTTTTTCCCCCAGAAACAGAATCACAAAACCAATTACTCTATTCCATCAATATACCTGCCATGTCACCACTGTTTTTACTATTTTACAGTTCCATATTAAAGCATAAAAGATGAAAACACAGTGGATTTAAAGGAATGAAATACCAAATAAACCCCAAATCTGTGACACTTTTGAGTATTAGACTTTTTCATTAGAGGAGATTCAAGTTTGTGTCTTGAAGCACATGAGTATATTCACTATATAATTCTCTTGTGTCTCACAATGATTCAAATTTCAAAGATGTAAATTGCCAAGCATTGGAAAGATATTAAGATTTGCATTATAATGTCCCAGGGATAAAAAGAAGAGGACATAGACACTCTGAATCTGCAATGCAAATACCAGCAAGAGCACAAACAGGAATCTTCAGGAAGTCTGTCAAAGTCTTCAATATGTATATTTTCAAATTCTATTGATTTTTTTTTTCAGGTATGAATCAAGCTCTAATGGGATTTGCTCTCTCTCACAAATTCTAGTAAACATGAGAAAAACTTGCTTCTTTAGCAGCTCTTAAATTAGTGAGCTTTTGTAATTATGAATGGTGATTTACAAATCAGCATATTCACAATTTCCCAATCATGGCTCCTGGAGCACTTTTTCGATTGCTTTTCATGTGCTTAAAAGAAATGACAGCACCCCAATACATGTAGTGGTGCTTAATCTGAGTATCGTATTGAAAATTTACTCAGCATTGTCTGGAGCCCACGAATTTATGCTGAAGAAAATCTGCTGGTGAACAGTCCCCTCCATACATCATCTACTGTAGTAGAACCAAAATTATTATTGCTGTCAAAATGAATATATGAAACAACATTATGTTGGAGACTCAGTTATGAAATAAAGCCAAGGGAACTGGGGCAAAAGGCTAATTGCCTTAGCTTACAAAAGAGGCCACAGCATATAATAAATAACAATAAGGAAGATCTGGGATGTATATCATAATTTTCTCTTTAGAAGAACAAATCTAAATTTAGATAAATTTACATCAGCTTATTATAAATCTACAGTGCTGACCTACTCACTGAGAAACAGAAACTGCAAAGTTTTGACAGGTAATCTGCCTGACCTCTTTAATTACAGGTAAAAGTGGAATATTAATTACCTGTACTCACTGGACTCTCCTTTTTTTTTTTTTTTCACTGGGATGTCATGGTTTGGATTTTGTTTAGTTTTGTTTTTTGAAAACAAAGATTCATTTAGAGTGCTCTGTGGTACGTAGCTAAAACCCTCTCTGCCAATGCTGTAAGTTCTAGTCATATGCTTTTTTTGAACACAGCATGAGAAACAGCTTTTTTTATGCTTCCCTGGAAAATAATGACAACTAAATCTGCAGTTAATGTTTTGCTGGCTTTGCTGGACAAGTTTTGTTCTAGATATGCTGTCTCTCCCCATATTTATGTATATAATTGGGTGGTGCTTCTGTTGTGTACAGGCAAATAAGTCCTTTTACACACATCAAGGCTGTACAAACATAGAAAAGTTCACATAATTTTCTTTAGGGCCCAAATTTGACACTTCTCATGTGAAACTACTGATCTCCTTGATAAGGTTCACTGAAATCCTTATTCACTGAGTGATGAGAGTTCAACATGAGAAAAGGTGGAAGACTAAGCCTCTCACACATCAGGCAATTTAATTAATTCCCTGTGATTTATTTTTTCCCATAATAGCTATGCAGAAAACCAAATAATTGAGAAAAGTTATTTGACGAAAACTCGGCCAAGTTTTTTATGGAAGTTTACATCCCCACCAGAGCCAAATCTAATCTACTCTCCTCCTTTGGAACCAAAGGAGCAAAACCTGTGTGATTTGACCTCATGGAAGCCCAGATAAGATTACCACATTTCCAGCATCCATGGATGTCTCCCCAGTTGTCACCTAAATGAAAAGCGTGAGGGACGTGGCCCATACACCCCTTTTTCATCACTTCACTGGCTTAACACCTCGTCCACAGAGAAAAGAATCCCTGGCTGGGTAGTTTTATGTACAATAAACATGTATTTTTTTTTTAACAGAGATACGATTTACCTTTCTCACTCTAATAATGCCGTCCTGAGTTTGGGCATCTGTAGTAATTTCAAATATATCCATTCCATCTCCTTCAATAATATCATAGGATGATTTAGCATTCTCTCCAATATCCAGGTCATTTGCTTTCACCCTTCCTATTGGTTCACCAAGAGCAACATCTTCCATTACTGAGAAGTGATACAGACCTTACAAATAAGAGGAAAAGACTAAACATTACACCTGGTTCCAGTGTTCCTTGTGTGCTCTTCAATGTTTTTACTTCCCCAATGCAAACTCTTGAGAAGCCCAACTGATACATCCCACATTTACACAAATTACATACTGAAAGCAGCAAAACGTATTCCCTACCCAGGAATATTCAGTTTACTGTATGGGAATGTTCTTTTCATTCCATTAGTCTCCTGCATCTCCCTTGCAGGGATGCTGAGTGTTGGTAAACATAAATATCAAGCTATTTTCCACACTGGAAGTACGGGAAGTTCTCTCCTGCAGACACTGTTGAACTTACCTTTTTATTTACAGACATTTTATTTACATGGAGTTAGAATTCAATCATGAAACTCTTTTAACCTGTAGAAAACTGGTCTAATACCTTTTAAAAAAGTATTGTGCAAATACTCATGTAATTTCAAATATTTACTAACTTTTAAAATTTGATCTGGTTTTGTTTGTTTAAGCCCTTCCACCTCCCACTTGTGATAAGAAAGTAATCGAGAAACATTCAAGGAACCTCCCAAAATTTATGATCTATTGGCAATAATAACTTTTCATAGCAATCACTACTGTATTTACTACTTGGTTATAGAGTTAGACTGAAATCCACTATAAACTGCCATTCAAATTGTCAGCATTTTATTTTTGGTAACACTTGCTTCAAACCTTTTAAACAAAAAAGTGTCCAAAATCTATTTAAATCCGTTATTTTAGGTAGGAATTTTATTAAGACAAACCTCAAAATACCCACTTTACTGTTGTATCTCCCTGTTCCTAACAGTACTTAAAAACCCAGAAGACACATGCACGTTTTACATCCAGAATTCCCTCTGGAGTCCCTGTCTTTTTATTTCCTCATAATTTAAACTAATTGAAGCTACAGTTAATACATGATCTAATCAGATGTTACTGAGTAATTAAAATAGGCAAAAAGAATTCAAGGATGTGACCATGAAAATAGTTTTTGATGGAGGGTTCTGGCCTTGTTCTTCTCTGTCCCCCTGCTGTTCTATGATAACCTGTATTTTGTTGTCATGCAACAGTTTTCTAAGAACAATGTTCTGGAGTTGCTGCTTTACCTGTTTTAGACTGATTTCAGCAGTAACAGTTGAAAACAGGAAAGAAACTGGGAGGAATTCACAAACACATGTATTAGCTACTCGTGGAGTCTGTCCCAAAGCGATTTGCTTTTAACGTTTCCAGGCTAAATTATTAGAGATAATTTGGAGATCATCAAGTTTCCTCAGAACATCCATAAGGGCTCACAAACAATGAGCAGCCAAAGCAATGAAGTGCCTCGGGAGACTAAATCATGTATTCATCATTTATAGCGCTGTCCACACGTTGTGGTTCGAATCTCCAGGCACGGCCAATTGCATCTGTAAGCTGAAATTTTGCTCTCGGATTTATTAAGACAGTTTACAAAATATTTTAAGGAAAAAAAATAACGCTGTGGCTGGCTTTTTTTTTTTACACAAATCCCTCTCCAGAGTTACCAATTGTGCTGTCGTAGTGCAGAGCTGGCCAAAACTCCACATTATGCACCTCTGAAAGCCCTCGGTTTCCACAGCAGAGCACAGCTCTCCTCATTACAATTCCGCGGTAAACTGCCAGGTTAAAAACTTTGGTGACTTATAAAACGCCTCTAAAATTATTTCAAAGAGATCACAGAAGTAGTGAAAGTTCATCTTTTTCATTTCTAAAACCCGGGAGGCTAACACTCTGAAATCAACCCATAAATATACATTTCTGTCCTGCCTGGAAACAATAACCCGATAAAACACACTGCTTCCCGAGCTCATTACCATTTATTGTGCGAGCAGCACGTATTACATCTTATGAATTTCGATTTCATTCTGGTTAGGCTGATTGTAAGTTTGATCCTTTCTTATTTTTCTTTCCAGGCAAATGCAAGCCGTGCTTCAACAGTATAAAAGAATGTTAGGCTCGATCAGCTCCTGTCTAAGGCCAGAGTGGGGCTGATCTGCAGTGCTGGGCAGCAAGCTATGAATGCTGGGGTTTAAAAGGCAGAGTTTGTAACAATATCCAGTTATAATATTACTGTGGCTCATAATTAAATGCAATATAAACAAAATATCCAGGTTTGTTTCTCCTAATGAGTTTGCATAATGGTCAGGGTTGTACCAGGGTGGTTATTCCCAGGTGGAAGCTTGACTCCCACGCTGGAATGCACTGACTAAACAGCTTCAAAGGCAGCCCCTTGCTCCTTGTTGGAGGAAAACTAATCTTGGGAGAAAATATATTCCAGGGATAGTGCTGCAATCTTCCTGATGCTCCCAGTCAGTGTGTCACAGTTCCCAAAGTGCAGCAGAACAGATGGGAGCCAACTGCACAGGGAAAGGGCCCTTTCATCTCCCTGTGCTCCCTGCTGAGACCTCCCCTGAAGGCACCAGTTTGGACCAGTTGTGCTGCTGATTTTCGGGTCAGATTTTTTGTCACGCTGGCAGCCAAAGGCTTTTTGAGACAGGAGCAGTGATGCAAATATAAAGGCCAGGTAAGCTGGCAAAGGTAGATCTGTAGCCCCTGAGTTACAGCTGCAGTACATCGCAGGTATATAAAGGAAATGTCCCTCTGCATTCTGGTGATATGGTTCATGTGCTGGAGTTTACAATTATCAGGGAAATTGTTGGAAAACACTAATACACAGGGACAAGCAATGCAATGGGATACAAAGTAAAAAATTTATGCATTTCCTACCTTATGAGATAAAACCTCTTATTGTGCAGAGTGCTTATCTGTTAAAAACCACTAAGATGAGGCAATAAAATATATATTGTGCAAATAAGCTTTTGCCTCCGCTTATTTATTTTTGATTTCTCCCTCTTTCCATCTGCTTGGGCATTTTTTAGACTAAATAGGAGTATTTATCACATGCTGAGTACTAGGACAAACCCATTTGTGTCCTCAGAACAGGGTAAAAGTGGACTTCAAGTCATGCATGCGTAGAAAAGAATTAATTTTACATCGAGTCCACGAGTACCTTAATAGAAAAAAACATACTTCTAATGAAGCAAATATGATTCAAAGTCTAGATGCAAACTCAAACCAAACTGACTCTTAATACCTCATAACTTTTATTTTCCAGAACAAGCTGGATAAAATGATAAGTTTCTAATAGTGTATTGGATTGCACCTGTTCCGAATAAAATTGATGCAGTCAATATTCTCACCCCTTTCCTTTTTTTCTTTTTGTCTTCATCTTGGAAATAGACTACAAAGCTTGCAGAGAATCTCAGTAGGATGCCAAATCGTTTTAACCTAGCTCAGCAAGATACCCACTGGAGCCACAGTAGTAAATATGGATTTTGAATTAAAGATCAACAATTATCTAGACTCAGACTTATCTTCTTTGTTTTCTTCACTATTACCTAATTAGTCAAACCTTTATTTCTTTTATCTGTTATATATGTCTTTTAATGGTGGGGTCACTTGTCTGCATGAGATGGAAGCAACAAAGCATATAGAAACAACTGCACTGAAAGTAAATATATTTATTTTAAAAAGTCTCCAACCCCTTTTGTGTGGATGTAAGAGGGGTAACAAGGAAGACCCAGATCTGTGTACACTGGTGTGGACATAATTCCCTCTTTCCTAAGCTCCTAATCAGGCAGAGAACTATTAAACTTTCTCTAATAACAGCTACATTTCTTTTAAAATTACATTACAAACCCAGCCAATAACAAGATTAAATAAAAAAACCCAAACTTGATTTAAAAAACCAATAAAACAACATTATAATACTTTCTTATACAGAACACATACACATAATGGCACTTACTCTGTGCAAACTTGGGAGGATTGTCATTGACATCCGTGAGTGTAATTGTCACCGTGGTAGTTCCAGAGAGTCCACCCATATGTCCTCCCATGTCCTTGGCTTGGATGACCACAAAGTATTCCTCTTTGGCTTCTCTGTCCATGTTGGGAAGAGCTGTTTTAATTATAGCTACAATAACGGGGGGGAAAAACAGTCAGGTCCAGACCCAAATTCAGTTTGCAGATGGTTTTAAGAATGTATGTAAATACTGGTATCCAAAACACTGCTAAAGGTCCATCTCTTGATACAAAGAATGAAGAAGAATTTGAGATTTTTAAAAAATTATAGGAGGTCACCTACCTTTATTTAACTAACAGTGCAGCGAAACTGCTGTTCAAAACCCAAGACTTAATCATAGCTGTGTGATAAACATTATTTTTTACATTTTATTCCTGACAAACTTCTCGGTTGCTTTGGCACCACCCACAGAAATCCATTGTTTCCCCACAGAATTCCCAAACAAGACAAATACATGGGAAACTGAAACTGTAAACATCTGTCAGGTTGTTAAAATATTTTAAATATAGAGAAGTAAAATGATCTGTTGTATATCCGAATATAAAACGTCAGTGGGATAGCAGGAAATATCAGCAATGGACACCACAATTAAATCCAGGGCAAACTCCTATAGATTTCATGGACAATGAAATAATAAAGCCTCTTTTTCTTTCCAAAACTTTTCCACCTGTGATGTACTAATATATTCCCAATATGTAAGCAAAGTGCAACATTAAATGTTTAACAGTAAAATTAACTAGTTTTCATCAGAGTTTAATAACTACCACCATAATAATAAGATCATAATGGACTAAAGAAGTCCTTCTAAGCCTAAGGAAAACAATTCTAAATGTTAAATTGAACATGGACTTTTTTTTCCCTTTTAATCTATGTTTTAATTCTACCTGAAAAAACACAAACACAAACAAACAAAAAAAAAATCCAAACAAAACCCAACATATTTATCTGGGCAGACATTGACAGTAACTCACTAAATCTTTGTAATTCATACATTTCATTACCTCTCATGCTCTAAGTTGGCTTTTTATACCCATTATTTGTTAAGTACTGTCAGGAGTTTTTGGATGGCAATCAATTCTTGTTGTAAATCTGTTAGTTTTGATTTCTCTGTTGGGACTGGCATAGCTGTGGAGACTTCATACAGCTTTTATTCTTTTGTGTGGCACAGTTTCTATTAAATAAGCCTCTTAGAAATGACACTGGCTGAAATGCTAAGATTATCTATTCATGTAGAATAAAGAAATGATCCTGGTCTTCACCATTAACAGAGACGCCTTTTAGTAAATGCTAACATTTATCAATTCTAAAGTGAATGCTCATATTTATTAATTATCCATTTATCTTAAATATTACAATACTAAGAGTGTGCTCAGCCCTTCTCTTCGTGGCTGAGCACAGAACCACACTGAGAGCAACACTCCATAACCACCAAACATGGCAGGAGAGCAGTCCTGCACCCTACACTTTTGTACATTATTGCTATAAGACGTTTTTGGTTGTTGCCTTAGATATTTTGAAAGGTTAATTCAGGATGAAAATGAAACCTCTGTCTTATCTCTACAACAGCCAAGCCAGAGAAATCTTGTGTTCCCAGGGATCTCAGAACCACAGGGTAGTTGGGGTTGGAAGGAGAGGATCCAGTCCAACCCCCCTGCCAAGGCAGGGTCACCTGGAGCAGGTGACAAAGGGACATGCCCAGATGGGTGCACAATCAGGGGCTTTTCATTCCAGAACAGGACAAGTGGGGTTTGAAGCCACAAGGCCAACAGCACTTCAGGTAAAGGTGAATTAGGAGGGAACAGAAGTGACTCTGCATCACACTGAAGAATGTGCTTGTGTTAAGTTTGCCGAAGGAAAACAGAACAGTAACTCCCAGAGGACAACAATAAACATTTCTCAGATGTGATAGGTGCAAAATATATTCAGTAAAAGAGTAGGGTCATTTCCTGCATGGCAGCCTGGGTAAGGAGAGGAAATGATACTGATTCCTAAAAGCATTTGACAGTTGTGATGAGTTTGGACTGACTGGGTTACTGTTTAGGAATAATGATGATGCATTCAGCAAATGAGTCTATTGTTATAAATGAGATGGCTCATAGAAAGCAGATTAATGCAAACTTAGGGTGACAGAATTTGCTCCACATTCATTTTTTTTCGGTGATAGAGCTGATCCAAAGATCAATAAACCTTATTTCAATGGAGTTTATATTAAGCCTCGTATACTTTTTCTTCATTATTATTTTTTAGGCAGAGTTTCTCTGTTTGTTTGGGTTTTTTAATCTAATTTACATAGTTAAGTCTGGCCTACAGATGACTTGTATATGATGCCATATTTTGTATTCTGCAGTTTCCTCTGAGAAAAGTCAATTATTTCACTAAAGTGATGATTTTTCCTAGACATGTATTTTAATTTGTCTCCTAATGTATGGAACTGTCTAGCCCCTGCCTATGGTTTGAAAGATATTTGGAAGATTAAATACCTTTAAAAGTGTCTAAAAACCCCCTATAATTTCTGAGTTTTAAGATATAAAAATTTGGAGGTTTCTTTTTCTGTACAAAGATACTAACACAAGCTGTTATTTCAATAGTTTTATACATATTTGCTGTCTCAGACCATAAACCACTTGCCAGAAGCTGAGCCAAAGACAAAGTCAAGTTTCAATTTCAAACTCAATAAAAAGCCAAAAAGCAGTTTACTGTTTAAATGACTACAAGAGGAATGGAAGGGTTTTAAGCATTAAATCCATCCAAATTACACAGGCTGATTGTTACCACCGGTATTCCTACATTCAGAATCTACAGAATTGAGGTCAGCAAAGGAGAAGTGCTGATACCTCTTAGGAGGCAAATTAATAAACACCATAAAGCTCCATCCTCCCCTATTGTGATCAAGACAAACACAGACTGATCTATGCACAGAGTATCTCAAGGATATTTATTTGTTCCTTTGCTTTATTCCCCAGTTTTCAGGCTGGGCTTGCAGGAAGGACTGAAACCTTCTGTTTATTTTTAGAACACAATTCAGGCTTAGCAAATACTAACACACATCCAGCACACAGAACATTAACTCACTGAGCATTCAACCTGCTCTGCTTCAATTCAACCCAGAAACAAATGGAGAATAAAAAACATAATCACTTTCAGCATGCAATGATGGATGGAAATGGGATGTGCCAAACAGCAGTAGTTTAAAAGAGAGAGAATTACCATAACCTAATGTAAGGCAGGTAGATGCTTGTTGGAAGATTGTACTCCAAACAGTTATCAATGGCTTACTGTCAAAGTGGAGAGATGGATGACACGGTTCATGGGGTTTGTTCTGCTTCTAGCATCATTCAATATTTCCTGAATGATGGAAGGCAGGAAGGACTTATCAAGCCTTTCAGATAACACAAAGTTGGGAGTCATTGCAAGTACAGGAAGAACAGTTCAAAACAATTTTCACAATTTGGACAGTCTAAAATAGCAGGATGCACCTCCAGTTGCCAAGTAAAGAGCATTTTGCATGGGGGAAACAATTAACTTCCCAATTACAATAGAGCAGATGACTCACAAGACAGAAGAGAATGTGGAGTCAAAATGAGCTGAGTGCTGATAAAAATGCTCAAACATTTCCTGGTATATTAGTTAACATGTTATATGGAAGAACTGTGGAATAATCCTTCCAGTTCACTCATAAAGATAAGGCTGCAGCTGGACCTGTGTGCCCAGTTTTGAAAAGTATTGATTTATACAGTCAGGGAAAGGAGGAAATATGTAAAAAATATTGGGAGCTACTCTGCTTTTGCACTGAGGATAAGAGAAGAAATCATGGGCCTAAAACATATACCACAAAATGGGTTTCAACTGCACCAAGAGAGATTTCAGTTAAACATTAGGGGATCAATCTCTAAAGGAGAAGGCAAGTACTGACAGAAGGGGCTGCCTGCAAAGTTTGTAGTATTCCCATAAGTTTCCAAGAATCTATCTGTCAAGAGTGGGAAGGGATAAACCTGATCTTTTTTGGGGAAAGGGCATTCAATTTTCACTGGAGGTTTCCTCCCTTCAACATGTCTAAGCTAAGGCTTTGTCTCTCTGCACCCTAAAATACTGCACAGACCCTGTCCTATGAAAACATTCAATGGACATGTAGTGCAACCACGAATCAGAAACCTGCATCAAAATTTTCCCCCAGATCCTTTGCCTCAAGCAGGTTGGAAGGCAAAGGATTCCAGAAGCAGTTTATTCCTTCCAAGAGTGCAAACCCCCAATGATATTGGAAGTACCTATATTTTTTTTCTTTTTTTAGGCTGAGTTGCTTTTCCTAAACAGCCATTGGTGTCACACTGCTCAATGGCAAATAAAACAGCTGCAGAAGGGGATTTACTTTTGCAGTGGCCTTAACTGCACACACTGAGCAATTTGCACAATCTGCCTCACAACTTGAACCAGTTAAAATGCACCCCTGTGGACTACTTTCAAAAACCTGTTTGGAAGAATATACACTGTTCTCACACTGGAAAGGACCAGGGGAAAAGAAGCAATGTGTCAGAGGCTGTAGCTCATGAAGAGAAAGAGGAGAAGCAAAAGAAGCAAAAGAAATAAGGATCTAGCTTTCTTTATTTCTCTCCATTTTTTAAAGATGTCTTTATGGTAATGCTATAAAATTACACATAATAATAATTGAGAACATGGAACAAAACCAAGCAGGCACTATGCAAAATTGGAATGTGGCCCTTGAAAAGCCTTTTTTAAGCATCTCATTCATCTCACACGTTTTGTTGAAGACTTCCTGCTATTTCGACTTGCACACTTTGGAACTTTCCCTACATCATTTTGGAAGAGCTAAGTAATTGCTTTGATCTTGGTGGAGTGCTAAAATCTTGGTGGAGATTCTTATTAAATATAACAGTCTTTTAGGACCCAAACTCCTGAAAAAATCAATTTTGCAATTTCTTCAGAGAGCCGTGAGAAGCATTCTTTGTATTCCTGTCAAGCACACTGACCTCAGTGATGTTTTAGCAGTCCTTAAAAAAGGTTCACATGGAGATCTATGGAAAACTTGTACTATAATTCCTAAAAAATTAATAGATCACAACTAACTTAACTCCACATTTGAAAAAAATTTAGTACTTGATGATGGGATACAGGAATACTGATCCTCTGTTTTTAATTCTACTTGCCCCCATCATAATCTCTTTAATAAGAATTATCATCAAATATTCTAATTTCTTGTTTAGTTCTACTGCCTTAGGATTTTCATTTTAGCGAGACAAGAAAATTATCTGAAATCTCTGGCAAAGTTGTCTAACTTTCTATAAAAGTTATCAGCTCCAGGAGTTGTCTGAACTCCATTCAGATAGAGATATATTTCAAATCAAAGACATTAGACACAGCAAAAATAATGACTGGGTGGAGAATCAAATACTGTATTATACCATTTTCTGTGGAGTGATTCTGTGACATTTTTGTATTTTTAATAGAGAAGCTAACAGTGTACATATTTTATTCTAATGTTTATTTTTGAAAATGTTATGAGGAAGATGGCAGGTTTTCTTGAACTGTGAGATGAAGTTTGAATATAGTTATATTAATTTTTGTTTCCTGTGTAACCTCCCTTCTATTGTATTTTCTTTTTCAGCCCATATTACTGCCAGTTTTGTGTTTTCTGGTCTTGTTAACACAACCTACCTCTCACTCTGTGCATTCTGCTAGAAGTATATAATATAGGATGGATAACACCTATTAGAATATTAAATATTTTAACTCAGGTGAACTTGTGTCTGGGTTTTATTGAATAGGTAAAAAGCTATAATCTCTACTTACCAGCCATCTCCCTTTCCCTGGGGCCATTTCAGTGGCATGGTGAAAGTATCACCCTCTCAACAACTGAGCCTGAATGCAGTAAATAGACATTTTGCACTGCATTTATGACCTTGTTTCCTCAGGATTTTATTTGTAACGATCCCCTAATAGCTATGATTACACTAGACACTTTACAGAAAGTAGCCTTGGATTCTTTTTCAGGTGCTTTCTAGCTCCAGCTGTGTAGTTCAAATTCCTCTCTCTAATTCAGGCTATTGAAGCACAACATTATTTAGATCTGTTGCCCATTTTCTTAACTCAGCATGAGGAACAGTCAAGCTCAAACTACCTCACTAGCTCTCTAAAATGACAGAGGCATTGCTCTGAAATGCAAGGAATATGTGTAGTATCAGCTTTTTTTGCTACTTGATAAACTCTAGAAGCAGGCATCACTTTTTTTTCCAAATGCCAATCTGCCTTGATCTTAGGCCACTCAGCTTTAGCAGCTCCAGACCGTCACAACTGCTTTCAAACACCTCTACAGCGATTTTATACTTCCCTTATTAATCAGGAAAGACAGCTCTTGCTGCTACTGAAGGGCCCAATCCCAAGTACCTCATCCATAATAATTGCTCTCTGTGCTCCTCACTGAGAGTGGTGGGACTGACCCTCAGGGCTGTGCTCTGTGTCAGCCCCGCTCTCCTAATGGGCTGTCACCAGGGCAACTCGCAGAGCCAGCACAGACTCTCTGTACAAACACCTTCATGCAGCTGCTCGGGCTGCCCAGTCTGCTCAGTGCACAGAGACAAGAAAGGAATCCCCCTGGTTTGAACACAGGCTCTGATTCCAGCCTCGTGCCCAAGCACATCACGTGCTGTCAAGCCTGAGCTGAAGGTGCTGTAACAGCAGCGAGCAGTGATAAACTCCAGAAATCCCTGAATGTGCTGGAACCTTTCTGCTGCCTTGGGAATGGTGCTGTCTGGGCTGTAAACACCTGCCTGCTTCTCGTGGAAGACACCCCTGTGCCTGGCAGGGGGTTGCAATGAGATGATCTTTAAGGTCCCTTTCCCAATCCAACCATTCTATCACTCTATGATTCTATAAAAAGGAATTCCTACAGCTCTCTTGCTAAGGCAGAACAACACCAACCCATCCCAGTTCATGCCTCTTTTCATTTTTTGCAGTTAGAAGTTTACTCACTTTAAATCTGTAGTAACTGGTAAGGATGTGGCAGCAGCACTAGTCAATAGAGTGAGCTAGAAAACAGCAGTTCAATCCACACTCTGACTCATGGCAAACGAGTTCTCTCCCTACACTAATCCCATGAGGGTTTAAATCTAAAGTATTTAGAAGCTGCACTGTTTAGAAAGGCCCTGTTGAACACAAGTGAGTTCTGCTCCCAGCAGGTCATTACTTTCCCCGAACAGTTGCAGAGTCCTTCCTGTACCAGCACTGTCTTCCCTCCAGTTCGAAATGCTACCTTGTCATTTTATCATGAGTAATTACAGAAACAGTTCCCATGTCTCTCTTTTAATAACACCTCTCAAATATTTGTGTAGTGATTTCATATCCTTCTTTAATCACCTTTTATCCAGTTTATACAAATTAAGTTCAATCAATCTTTCACTATAAGTAATATGCTTCTGACCTTAGCTACGCTGCTTTGAACTCTCCTGGTTATCTCAGTAGGCTTTTTTTTTTTATGATGACTGGTCTTATCAGTCCTACACACAATATTCTGAGGGCACCTTGTGCTGTGCCATTGCTGATGAACAGCACATTAACAACCAGGTAGAAGAAAGAGCCTGTAACATCACAGTTAAAACATCAGTAACTGAAAAGTTGCTGCTGTTTACCCTCTTGTTCCCTTACTTCTTTTTATTCTGCTGGACTGCAAATTAAAATAAAAGATTCAAACCTGGCTTCTGCTGAATGCAGCTTTCATTCCTCCCAGACCTATTAATTTATGTTCTGATTTCAGAACTACAAGGTTCAACACCGTGCACCAGAGAGGGCCACACACTAAATCATTAAAAGCTCTGTTGGTTAAAGCATGTGCACTTTCAACTGCAAGTTAAACTAGGTATAGGAAAAAAAAAGTTGATTTTTCACTCTCCAAAGAAATACCCACATTTATTAGGAGAGTCTTCAGCTTTCTAGGTCCCCTGACTCTTTTATTCATCTCAGCTGCAGTAACCTGAGCCTTGGCTTTGTACCAAAGGGCCACAGCCCAGTTTGAAATCTGTTCTTTCTCACAGGTAGTAAAGGTCTGAGCCTGACTAATCCCATGTGCTTCCCAGGCAGGAGGGCATTGGGTGTAATTTGCCTTGTTCATGGAGCTTTATTTCAGGTATGTGTAGGAGTGACACTATTTAAGTTCATGTGAAATGTAAATAAGTCAGACACAGCTGAAAATGTATTTCCTCTGCCATCCCTATATTGTAGAACACAGTGTCACTTCATATTAGGTTCCATTATGATAATCTTATTTTAAAGCTGACAGTCATGATTTAATGTCCTTGAAAAAGCTTAAAAGTGAGAAGTGTGCTCCAGTTACTTTTAGCAGCCTTAAGGAACCCCCTTTGCCAGCATTTGGAATTGTCATAATTCGGATTATGACACAGCTCACATACCTTTATAAATAAAACACAGTAGGCAAGAAGCCTGACACCAGTTAGTGAGATGTAACAATAACGATACAAGGAATGTATTCCACTCCACCATGAGTTTTGCTACTATTCTGATGTCATCACAAGTTTTGCCTCTAACAGAAAAATCTAATTCTCTATTATTGTCATGTATTATTTATATCTACCCTCTACCCACCAAACCAATGGTCATATTAAAATTCGCCTATGAAAAGCAAAAAAATATTCAGAACAAGCCATCAAAAAAGCATTTACCCTAAGCCATATTCAGAGCACTGAGTGAAAAATAACTTCTGAATTACCTCCTTTCATGTGTCTATAACTCACAGAGAAGAACTTGAGAACCAGGACTGCAGCAGTGTTTGCATTTTTCATCTTGGGTAATGGAAAATTATTGTTTCACGGGTCACTCACAGGTACTTATTTCTGTGTGCCCAGCATTGTAGAATTGTTTCAGAGAGGAGGTTGAGAGCAATGTCAGAGTTTCAGCTTAGAGTGTGATTCAGGTAAAGACTACACTCACTTACTGACAAGTCAATAGTAGAACCAAGGAGCAGAAGAGCAAGCAATGCTTCCCTCACATTTACCCTCAGGTGTGACAATCCTTTCTACCATAGGCATGAAGCCACATCCTACACCATTGCTCCCTCTTTTTGCTCAGGTGCTAGAGAAGGCAGAGCAGTCAGGAGGCATGGCTGGGATTATTCCTGATGGTTGGCTCTCCACTTGCCATTGCAACAGAGCAGTAAGGTCAGACAGTCCTTACTCTGAGCCAGGAAATTAAAAAGGTAGAGACAGCACAGCCTAGCCGTGGCTGTCCTCATGCTGGTAGCTGCACACATCTAAATTTACTCTTAGTTTCTAATAAAAAAAAGATAAAAAGAGGCCAGTCATTTATAAAAACAGTCAATAAATCAGTTCTAAAGAGCTATACTTTTGATAACATTTGATACGCTCCCATGAATGACAGAAAATATTTACACTCTGGAGGGGATGACTTTCACAGTCCATTTCTTAAAATAGTGATTCCATTTTGGGAAAGACACGAGATCTGTGTTCAGGAACAATTCTTCTTCAAATTAATTGAATAGGTTTTCAACTCAGCAGGGGCTCTAACAAAATGTAACCGCAGACAAAACGCAGCCATACACACACCCACGTCCCCTCCCACCCCCCAAAAAAACCAAAAACAAACAAGCCCAGACCCTAAAGTATCTACCAGGCTTGGAGGATGAGCTTCAGGTTTGATTTGTGTCGGGTAAAACACCACTACACCTGTTCTGCCTCAATTTTACACTGTCACACCAGTCTCCAAACATCTTCCTACATGAAAACATTCCCTAAGAGTCCGAAGTACGACATAAAAATGTGCAAGAGAATGTGTTTTCCTTGTTTAGTTACTAAGAATTGGGATGGTTCACACTGCTAAGGTTGGATAAATATAAAAAAAAACAAAACCAAAAACAAACAAACAAAAAAACACATTCTATTTGCTTTGGACGTTCTGTTTTAGAACAATCTTTTTCACCCTGTGTGACATGAGGTAGCAGTTTCTTGTGCCTGGTTTGCCTAATGACTAGAATTTTATGTATATTTGTTGTTTCCATAGCCTAAACAACCAAATGCGTGCTGTTTGGTGCTAGCTGTGAGAGCAGGGGGGTGGTTCCACGATGGGTGGAGGCCAGTGCATAAAGATGATAAAGAAACACAGGACAGGCTTGGAACATAAACTCATCCAGGGGTAATGGTTTAGAGAAGAACATAATTGATGTCCTCCTTTGATCCAGAAGAATGAGGAATCTTAAACCATTTATTCATTCACAAGCAGCTCCTTCAACATGAAGCCACTTGCTCAGGGACTGCGGCCACAGTTGAATTTTTATGAATAAATTCCCCTCCGAAACTTCTATGTCGTTTTCATGGTAACTGAACTGCTATGCAAAGGGATATTTGTGACTGGAAATGAAGGTAGGAGGGGGGAATTAATACTAGTGAAACAGGAGAAAAATCAGGATTTTCAGGTTCACCAGGAAGCTTTGGAGTTCTGTCTGGCTTTCATGATAATGGAAATCATTCTCCTAGGTGAGGAATACTTGCTTCTTTGGATTAAGCATCAGGATTTTCATGCAATACAAATAAGAAACTTGAGTAAAATCAAACAATTTTTAACATTTGGAATGTTTCTTTCAGTCTATTTTTCTGTGAAAGAAGTGAAAAATCTTCTGTGTAGGTGGAGAATACATTTCTCAGCTCCTTTAGGAAAGCTGAGGTGTTCCTGTGCTAAGGCACTAACTTTTCCTAATAGAAACTGAGAAAAATCCTACAGCCAATTCCCCTCTAATTAGGTGATGCAAGTCATCACTGCATGCAATAATTTGTAATCTTAAAGGAATCAAACAGTATCCTTTGACACTTGATGGTCAAAGGTCTGGTCAGTTATATTTCCACATGACTTGTCACAACTCTGCCAGCAGGAACTAAAGGGCTTCACCAGTAACTCTCTCGTGATATACTTATTTTTGGAATGAGCTGCTCTTTTCCCACTGTACTGTGCTGGAGTAAAACTCTATTTTACATGCAGCATAAAAAGAAAAGACTGAATTGCATTCTGGAGGCCACTTTCATTTTTAGGAGAGTTGTCCTTCAACTAGAAGAAAACACTTTAATGGAATAATCCATTAATCTATTAATATTATTGATGTACACTATTTACATGAAGTCCCTACAAGTTAGGGCATTTTCAGGAATGGGAAGTAGTTTTTTCTATGCAACTTCATCAGAAAGACTTAAAGACATTGCAGATTTTAAAGAGCACAAGAGTACTGTGTTCAGTGTTGGTGAGAAAACTTAGTACACTTGAGCTATTAAAAGCAGCTTTTAATAATTTCTCCTAGTATTTATTTTAAAATTTAATCTGCATGGGAAGAAGAATTTTTATTCCTGTTTTAATCCTTTACAGTTGTATAAATTCAGGAAGCTTTTTGTATGTTTTAAAATGAGTTTTAGATTTCTTCTCCTTAGGAGATCACAGCTGCTTGACTCACAGTGATTAAAAAGAGCTTCTAGTAACAAGTGAAAGAATATTAGAAATAATATCAAATCACTTTAAAAAACACTTTTTAGACATAACTTAAATGAATTTACTGTAAGTACGACATATGTCCAGAAAACAAGAGGGAATGGATTTATTGGCACTTCTTTTAGATGACTTGCAAGACTATAAAACCACAGAGAAATAAAGTCATCCTAAATGCAGGCTCATAAAACTCCACATCAACACTCAGTATGATGTTCTTTCTCTCCCCAAATTGATCCATCCGAGCAAGAAAGAGAAATAATTTTAATGGAAACACAAAATACATTCACTGAAATTCCCAAGCTAAAACTGTACTCCCTTTAAGTGGAAATGCTATAGTCTTGTATCGAAAATTACATTATGCTCATTAAATTCCCTGGGCCAAGCCTTGAAATCCCTGATCAGTTATAAGTCACACAGCTCTTTCTCTGCCTTCAGTTCTGCTTTGGTAACTTCTGCAACTTTACCACCACCCTTACTGCCATTTTCAATAGCACATGGTTTTATTTTCTCTTGTCACAGGATGAGACTCTGAGGCAACACAGGTTAGACCCTGTTACCCCTGGGTGATGCTGAGTGCCACATCCACACAGTTTTAAATCCCCCAGGCATGGGGACTCTATCACAGGGCTGGACAGCCCCTTCCATGAAGATAGTTTTCCTAATGCCCAACCCAAGCCTCTCCTGGTGCAGCTCAAGGCCATTTCATAACCCAGGGATTCACATTCCGAGTCACCTACCTGTGTGTGGCTCAATAGAAAAGTAAGGCTGTCCTTCCAGAATGCTATAAACCAGCTTGGCACTATTTCCATACACTGGATCATCTGCATCTGTAGCTGTTACTTTCGTCACAAAGGTGCCTAAACAGAAAGAATGCACACAATTAATGTTTACACTCACTAGAAATTTGCATATCTTGCTCAGAAACTAATTTGAAGCAAAAATTCATTTCCTTGTGAGCTGTATTACAATAATAAGAGAAGAAAAAAACATCAGTAACAAGTTAAAACATTACTTGTGGAACAGAAACAAAACGTTTTTCCTTCAAGCTGATATATGCCAGCAGCCTGAATTTCTGGGTAAAACAAAAACCCATTTAGTATCTGTATTATTTAAGGTTGCTTTGTAGAATGCATTTAAATCTACCTGATAGATCTGTGTAGACTTCAAGCGCTTGCAAAGGAATCATATCAAAGGGATACGAAATACAAGGTTAATAATAAATATAATATGTTGCATTTAAAACCCAATTTCACATTTGAAAGAACCCCGCCAAGTCACAGAGACCACACTGAAAAACAATAATAAAAAGGATTCTTTTTCCTTCTCTTGGCTTGCAGCCATGATAATGATTTGATGTGGCCACAGTGACAGAGTTAGGACAACAACTATTGTCTCTGAAATGAGTCTCTGCCACTCAGGGGGCCATTGCCTAGCCAGAGTTATAAATTCCATACTCTGACAAAAATAAATAGAAAAAAAAAATTAAGGTAAATTGCCCTTTTTATTTTTTAGGCAACGTAGCACTTGCCATTTCTGTAAGAAGAAAAATGGAATGAAATTCAGTTGGTTGTATTAAGGTTCCTGCAGGGACCTTTTTTTTGGCTGAAATAAAAGTACGATGGCATTAATGAGGTGTACAATAAAGACAATATCTGCAGAAGGAGAGACAACAAGAGCAGGAGGGAGGATAAGGGCTGAATTACAAATGCTATGCCCAGAAAGGACAAGAATTACAGCACCCACCCAAATGTGTCCCTTCCCAGATATGCCTCCTGTTCCTTCTCACACTTGGTGTGCTGCTGAATCCAAAGGACAGGTCATGTCAGGACAGGAGCAGGAAAGCAAAGGGGAAGGAGATCCCTTTGGTACAGCCTTGTCCCGTGCTCCCTCCCTCTTTCCTTGTGGGCACAGAGCTGATGTGGCTCATCACAACATCATGATTCCAACATCAGAGGAGGACGTGGGGTTGGCAGGGGTTGGGAAGATGGATAACCCCTCACCCATGGACTGCAAGTTCTGTTGGGACTGAAGCTGTGGCAGGTTTGCTGCATGGAAGTAATGGGATAATTCCCAGGGAAGGGAATGTGGGTTGCAGAAATACATCTTACTAGAGAAAAAAAAAAAAAAAAAGCCTATGGGTTGTACAGGTCATTTATTTTTGGTGTAAATTTAACCATTCTTACAGGGGACATTATCAGCAGAGGGAGGCAGGTCAGTTTGCTGTGCAAGTTCCACCACAGCCCCACCTGGCAGGAAAATCTCTCCTCTGCTCAGCAGGATCCAGAGTGGTCCTGCAGATGATACACCCCTTGGAAAAGGAATATTATGCTACATCTGTCTGAGAGATGCTTGCTGAACCTGTTCTTGCAAAGATGTAAACTGTTCATGTTTTGAAGCTTAATTTGATGTTGAAAGGTGAATTTATACCTAACCTTTAATATAATAGTCTTTAACCTGCCACCAGGAATGAGAAATGGACTTTATCCTCTGCAGGATGGTTGGTTTGTAGGGAATTCATGTCTGAAATTTGCTGTCTGACCAACTACTGATGTTGCTGTACACCCAGACACGGACAGAGAGTGCCTGGGGGCTTTGAGTGGAAATGGTAAAGGGGACAGGTGACCCAAATGTGGTCCCCAGCCCTGAGGCAAGGACAGCATCCTCTGCCTACAGGTGATAGCCTGACTGACCTCCTTCTCATACAGGAAAATATAAACAATAACAATCATGGGGTGCGCCCAGAGGCCGTGGCATAGGGGACAGAAAATAAACAGAATAGGGAACAACAGCAAGGAAGTTTGCAGGAAACTTGAGTGGGAATGTTGCAGGAACAGAGGAACAAAAGGTCCCGTTGTGGCTTGCCCACAGCAGGTACAGGTGATGTACCTGTTTCTGTGGCTCTACCCTAGAAGTTTTGTTTGTAACCTTCAAAGACACAAGAGGTTTGTGCAGAACATCCTGCAGTGGGGCAGGGCTGGAATAAGATAAGGCTCATCACAGAACAGCAAAAATTTTTTGTAAGGGTATTTTATCTAGGCTGTTTCATTTTGTTTCCATTATGTACTTTATACACAAAGGAAAATAAAGAAGTAAGACTGTTGACTTCTTGGAGATTGTGTTTGATTTGCTTAGCTGGCTCTCATTTCAAAGGCCTTCAGAAATAATTACATTGCTTGTTTAGAAAGATTTGGTATATAATGTCTATTCTTATCTTATTTCACTTGAGAATTTCTGAAGAACTTTTTATAGATATTTATTTCAAGATTCCCAAACTTAAATGGGTCTGCTGATTCTTTGATAAGCTTATTCTTTATCCCAAGTGTTCATTAGATATTAAAATTGAATACACCCTAATAAAAAGAGGCAATCAGTGTCTAACACTGCTTCAAATCCTGATGCTCAGCTATCAAGATTTTTTTTCTTCTGACATAAAATAATTTAATCACTTATTGAGGCCTGAGTTCAACTGAAGTTTATACATATATTAAAAAATACACGTGTCATAAATATGTCAGTATTCTCACTCATTATTTATACACACAGAAGGTGGGGGGAGTGGCTCATCCTTCCTTTTCTTTCCTTTACAGGTCACTCAAAATGCAATCATCTCACCTAATAGAACTAATGAAGGGAATGGAAAACTAAAATACTCTCCCTTCTCCTAGAAATCAGCTTCTTACCCACCCAGTCTCTGCCACTCAGCACTTCATTTCCAACCATCACACACTTCTCAGAAGGTCTGCCAAAGTCAGTCATTTGCTCCCAACAATCTTACTGATGAAAATTGTTTATGAAAGATGTAAGCGATCGTGAAACAGAAATTAAAGAAATTGCTTCCACTATGGAAATTAGTTAAGCTTTGGCACAGTTTAAATTTTATCGTGTTTAATTTGATTTTTTTTTCTTTATGCCGTGAATCAAATCTTTTGCAGGTGTGAAATGAGCCACGTTATTCTGTTCTCAGTGGCGATAAGAAGTATATTTAGGAGCAAACTGTGTCTCCCCTGCAGCTGCAGGTGATGTTGCTCCATCAGTGCTGCTCTGGTTCCACTAAGGCTTAAGATGTAGCAACTGATGCCACTCCCACAGGTGACAGAACCCTCTGCACCGAAAGCTTTGGAGAACTGAGAGATTCCTGAGGGTAAAAAATGATGCAGAGAAAGAGGAACTCGCAGCCACGATGGCTCTTGTTTAGGCAATCTCACAGCAGAACTCTCCAAGCTTTGGATTATCAATATTTAAGCAGGATTTTACTCCACTACAGTTATAAACTACATGTACATAAATATTTTTTTACATGCCTAATGCGCTTAAAGTTTTAAAGATAAAAATCTTGCACTGGAAAAGCTGTAAGAATGCAGGGGAGAGCATTTATTACGTAAACGCTCTTGGAAAAACAACATTCTGGGTTCTGCCCAGCAAATAAACAGCGAAGGTTTGTGTTTAATTTTGACTGCATTTTGTTTGTTTCTTTGTCAATGCTACAACAAACTCATTTAGCCAGAGACTATAAATTTGAGATGGTGCCATTTTTACAAGAAAGCCACTATTATAGTCCAAGTCACTGTTGTCCTAATTACAATAATATTGCAGTTTTATATAATCTGGCCCAACAACACAATCACTGTTTCTTTCTTTTCTTTATGTACCTAATGTTGCCTTATGCAAACCAAAACCATTTTTTTTCGAAACATGAGGCAAATTTCAAGAAGTTGAGGTAAAAAACTTTCTGTGTTTTTTCCTGAGGTGCACTTCTGCAATGCTAATGAGCCTTAAATATGAATTAAATTGCCATAAATATGGACTGCAAAGAGATTCAACAGATTTTAATTAATGAACACTTCTACTGTGCTTTAGCCATTAACCAGTGCTGATTGTTTTACTCTTTCAGTGTCAGAGTTTCTTTTTGCAACAGGCCAGCAATCAGAGACACAATTAACACTAAAAGTATTTTTATATGGCTAGGTAAGAAAGGCTGAGTTTGCTGGCAAACTAAGATTAAAAACCATCATAAAAAAAATAAGATGTGTGTGCTCAGCTAGTGCTTTTCTGTTGTTTTGGCTATGTTTTTATGTGCAAGTCAGGGTACACATTCTGCACATTAGTCAGAAAGAAAAATGCATATGCTGCCACAGGGAGTAGGAAAGCAAATTTTTTTTTGGTGTGGCAGTGAAATGTGCGTACTGGGGGAAAAAAAAATCCCCAAAAAATCAAACTTGAATGTTCTAGAGGAGGTAATGCATAGTCGGTGCCAGCAATTTACATGAATCCATATTCAATGAAGCAACCATTTTGTTGAAAGATTGTAATGGCTGGTAAAAATAAATAATGTGACCATAATGCAACCTAGTGGGACCATGTTTTCTCATCTTCCCAGGGACTTCTGGGGGCTTTTTGCTGTTTTGATGCCCTTCTTGGTCTCATTCACACTTCCTCTCCTAATCTTCCCAAATCTTGACAGGCTGAAATCTCCATTTCATTCAGAAGATGTGATTACCAACCTGACGGGGCATTAAGAGATTATTTGCATGACAAAGCCCTGCCATTATTTACCAACTCTTTTGTTTTCCTAAGAGGATCACTGTGCTTCCAACCTCTGGCTGGGTTTGGGCTGGGCTGATAGTAGCCCTGCAGTCAGGGGTGGTCACAGCAAGGCATTGTTTGTTTCCAGCAGGTCAGACAAGCATTCTCTCCAAAATGAAGCCTTTTCTTCACTGGCCCTCTTTGCTATAATCTCACAGGTAGCATGACAGTTGTTGTCATGGTAACAATTTTTTATTGAATAAAACTGCAATAATCTCATAAAAACCTGCATAACTTCTTGACATGTAAATTATTACTGCCTCAAAGCTGCAGAAACTTCTTCTTATTTGTTTTTCATTGTTTCTGGGTTTCTAAATGCAAAAACAGTTTTAAGCATTATCATCTTCTATTATTCTCTATCAGACCATTTCCAAACACAGAATCTATGAATTAGAGGCTTCACTAACCAAATAAAGAAAATGTATATGAAATAGGGATCTGTGTAACGCACTCTAGAACTTGTTAACATATGCAAATTACACACATAAAATATCAGTGCAGAGCTTGGTGTTCATGCAAATATGCACACACATACATTGTAGGTATGTCACATGAGTTTTCTTTTGCAGATCATATGTTAATTCACCCCTACCTTCCCCACTGTACTTCAGTGTATTTTTATTGTTATTATTATTAATAGCTGGATTATTGCAAATGCTTTAAGAGCCCAATACGTGGATCAGATCTCCCAGCCCAGGAAAGTTCTCTCTCCAAAGACTCCAAGAGTCAAATGCCGGGAAAGGGAATGGGAAGTGCAGACAGACAACTGAGGAGAGAGAGATAAGGAGGTTGTCCTGTGTGGCCAGCTGGACTCAGTGATCCTTGTGGGTCCTTCCCAACTCAGGATATTCCATAATTCTATGATTCCATGATGTAAATCACCATGGGAAGCTGATGTCAGGTATCACACACACCCCACAGTGCCCACAGGACATCAGCATCAGGGAAGGGCTTTAAGGGCTGCTTTGAGAACAGTTGACAGAGGTCTTGGGGTCTTCCCACACTTAAGGAAAGAATGTGAAAAACAGAAAAATATTTGCTCTTTCAGTGTCCAGTGGAGTCCTTTCAGTGACAGAAAATGAATGCAAGCAGAGGTGAAGGGCAGAGATATGGGCCAGAATAGTCCACTAAGGGAAAAATGAGCAACTTGTGCTTGACATGCTGGGAGACAGGAAGGTCAGAATGCATTCTCCTGTATCTGTGGTAGAATCCAATATACAGTCATTTCTAGAGGGAGAAATGAGAAAGAAAATCTGTGTGTGTTACAGATGTAATACTGATGTGTTGCTGATGAGAACCATACAAATACACAGATACAAGCTTTCACTTAATCTTCTGCCAAGAGAAAAACAACAACAAAAGCTTCCTTGCAATGAGAAATTGTACAAGGAGGAATAGCTCCCCAAGGGAAATAACAGAATCCTCCTCACTGAAGAGTTCACTCTCATGCACAGGATGCTGGATAATGCATTCTAAGGGAAAACCCTAGAAAGACAGGAAGATTAACTAATAGGGTAATTTGTCTTTCCCAGCTGTAATTTATTTGACTCTAAGTAGTGAAATACTGTGATGCTGTCATGATCTTGTTTATGATGATTAAGGTAAGGAAGCAGGAAAAAGAGGGTTATTCGTACAACTCAGTTTTAGGAACAACTGGCTAAATTAGATACCTTGCTGCAGCAGCTTCCTGCTCTACCTGAGGGAGGAAGAGAGTCATCCTCTCGTGGGATCCTCCTTTCTTGGAAGACCAGAGAGGAATCCAAATTAAACTAGCCAGCTAATGGGAATGCCTACATTACAGTAATGACTCCTCTCTTGTGCTCTGTGCTCAAAATAGGCCACCCCAATCTCTACCAGCCCTCCAGGAACTTCAACCACATAAAGCTGACACACCACTGCACAGGACAATCAGAAACCTTGCAAGACTTTGGGGTTTGTTCACATTATTTTCCATATACATATATATCACAGAATTGTTAAGGTTGGAAAAGACCTCCAAGATCATCAAAAACCAGTCCTTACCTCGTCCCCCAGCCCAGAGCACTGAGTGCCACATCCAATCCTTCCTTGGACACCTCCAAGGCTGGGCACTCCAAACCTCCCTAGGCAGCCCCTGCCAGTGCCTGACCACCCTTTCCATGAAAAAATTCCTCCTGATATCCAACCTGACCCTCCCCTAGCACAGCTTGAGGCTGTTTCCTCTTGTGTATATATATATCTATAAACACCTGTGTGCACTTACATACTTACCTAAACAGCTGTATGCACTTTGTATAATAAATTGCAACTGACATAGCTCATGTTCAGTCTTTTAAAACTAACATAAAACACTGGAGAGACAAATCATGACTTGCTTATTTTGCCAGTTTATTTTATATAAGTAGTTGCATGTAAAGCCACTAAAATGCAGAGAAAAAGAGATTTGAGAACCCAGTACTTTACAGATCTATAGGTAATGCCAGGTGCTGCCCTAAAAGAATTGATAATCTTGACCAAATGTTTTAACACCTGAAAACCATGGGTTAATTAAGGTATCTGAAAGAATCCAACAGGAGCAACTTGATCTACAATAAATTATAAAGTACCACACAGGAAAATGCAAGAAACTGTTTGGTGGTTCCACCGGGAAAATAATCTTTTCATACCTTTGATACACTTAGTGAGGTTTATCTCCAGAAAAAGAAGAGGTATCCAAATTGTTTCTTGCAAATGTTGCATATTTCTCACTGCGATTTTTGGAGTAGGTAGTTTAGAAAGTTAATGAAATCTTTGAGGACTGTTAACATCACGCAGTACGTGTACGAGTCACAACCTCTGAACAACTGAATAACCTACCACAACGTTTTTGTTGATTCCCCATGTGTCATTTTAAGGGTTTTTTTTTATCATGTGAGGGAAATGGGGGGGGGGGGAGAAAACCCACCCATATTGTATGCAAATGTGTAAGTGCAGAAGTGTGAGAGGTGCCTGCTCTGCCCGGCAGAACATCCCGCTGCCAACGGAGAGAGCTGGCAGGCTCGGCACCTCCCAGCCTCACAAGGAGGGCTGGGAAAGGCAGGGCTGGGAAATCTAATCAGCTGCATAGCTTACAGTTTTCTTGTGCATAAACTAATTGTTTTGGAACTGCGATGCTGCCTTTTTAACGTGATATTTTGGAAACAAAAAGTATTTTACGTAAGGAGTACATATTCAGATTTAGGGATGTAGACTCCTCTCTGGCAATTATCCTTGCTGGTGTTACTTGGGTTTACCTTGTGTGGGTCTAACAAGAAAGGACACTGCCTTTTCCATTTTAAGGCTGGCAGTTCTTTTTTTGCTACAACTTATGAGATGGTGCCATTAGAGAGCCTGCAGGTATTCCTTTATAAATTCCCCTGGGTGGCTGTTCGTTAGGATTAGTACACGGTCTGGAACATCACAGGCAACAGTAGAAGGGTAAAATATATTTTATGTTTGGCTTAAAGAATTATGTTTTCCTTTCATGCTGGTTTTTTTTTTTTTTTTTTATCCTCCCTTCATATATCACCCTCGCTATAGAATATTAATTGATATTTGTGAGAGAAGTGGGAAATAGCTACTCTTCTTTTCAGGACTTTTTGAAAGACTGCTTGTCTCTAATCAATTGACTATTTCATCAGCATTCGTTCTGCGAGGTCCCCAGGCAAAGGCAGTAAAATTGGATGATCACTGTACACTATATTACCAAGCAGGAGGGGAAAAAAAAAAAGGCATCATAAGTCTTGTTGATTTCGATGGAAGTTTCAGGTTATGCTCAGGTGTATTGTAAAAAAAAAAAACATAAATAAATAATAAAGCAGCCCTGGCTGTTTACTGCAGAACTGCTTTCATTTATGACTTTGAGCGGGGAGAACAGAGAGCGGCCGGTGTCACCTCCCAGCCGGGACGCTCTGCTGGCTCTGCTCGGGAGAGGGAAGCCCATAATGCCACCAGCTGTAACCCAGGGTGGAAAAGCAGGCTCTGAAATACTGTGCCCTCAGGCAGAGCAGAGCCAAGGTATGGCAGAGCAGAGCCCTTTTGGGCCCTGGGGAAGGGGCACAGTGGAATCTCCAGCCTTGGATTCCCGAGGAAGCCTAGTGACAGCAGCTCCAGGGGCAACTGCTGGGCTGTTTCCAGGGAGAAACAGTGAGTGCTGCAGATTCAGCAGCTAAGCAGAGGTATTGATTCGAGGCAGGGTGGGGAATGACCAGTGCTTGAACTGCACTTCAATCTTATTTTGCCAAATATCAAATGTGTCCCTCAAAGAGAGACATCTAACACAGGCCACCTGAATGAAGAGTTTTAAATGGAATATTGCTCCCCGTGCTCTAAAGCCTAGTCTTTGTGCTAACAGAGTTAATAGGTGTCATATTAATAAAAGTTTCTGGGAAAATATAACCACAATGAATTTAATTTTCTGACCTAGAAGTTTCTGCCTCAGGGTTAGAGCTTGCCTGCATTTTCCATGGTTGAAAAAAGTGAGAATATGCTCCTGACCAGTTGTGTGGCATCTCACAGAGCCTCAGCCTGGCAGGAATCTCTGCTGCTCTGCTTGCTCTCATCTGTCTGTTTGCCACTAAGGCATCATCCACTGGCCAGCAAATGGGCTCATGCCACAAGCCAAGCTGCTTGCAAAAAATGAGATGGCACTCTTTCAACCCCTACCCCTGTCTGAAACAGCTTTTTTCTTCAGAATTTGAAATTCAGCAAAACGGGGAAAAATCCACACTAAGAGGAATTTTAAACTTGCAAGCAAAAGAGAATATATTAGAACCCCGAGTCAGCCTTAATTTCACACAGTCACAGAACACAAAGACAGTGACCTGTTTGATATGTACAAATGGAAGCAGCCCCAAAGGATTTCAGAAGCAGAATATCTGCAACAAGAACAAGATGTTTGTGGCTATGAGGCAGGAATCAACTGGGAAAAACAACAGTAGGACTAGAGAAGCCTGCACCTAAAACTGCCAGAATTTTCTCTGCTCTGCCATCACGTGACCAACATAAGCTGTGTCTGTCTGTCCTTGAAACAGGAACATCATAGGAAGATGTGTTCCTCTGGATGGAACTCTGTCGGGAATTGTGACTCCAAGTCTGATCTAAGAGGATTTCTCCTGTGGAGTTTACCTTCACCAGGTGTCACCTGCACAACTTCTCCTTGTGCAAAGGGAATGCATGTGTGCAAAAAATGGGAAATCTGTGACAAACTGCTGCCATGGGACGGAGAGGAAGGAAGGCAGCATTTGTCTAAGGAACCAGCACACATCAGCAGCTCCATACTAGGGTCCATAGGATTTGCTTCTAAGGACCAGACAGTGCCTTCAGAACCTGAACATTCAAGTACCTGCTGCCACTGGTATGAACTCTTTTGAGCAATCCCATTGATTTGGGCAGTTTTGTGTTGTCAATCAACCAGCTCAGTACACTCTGGATGATACAGGTAGGCACAACTAAAGGGTCAGCTTATAAAGACCAATATCAGTTTCATCCATGGCCCTAACGCTCATAACGATCACTTAAAATCATTAATGCTCATTTAAGAACAATACAGAAAGATAATTTTTAATCAGACCTGGCGGGAAAGGAGAAGTCCAAATAGAACAGCACATACTCAGAAATACATTTTCTCAAGGCTCAACAGCAAGTCAGGTTAGGGAGCAGACAGCCTTGGGGCTGAACACATCCTGCCCAGTTCCTCAAGGTTGTGTATGATGATGTGAAACACATACATGCTCACTAAATAAATCTCTCACGTTAAATGCTCAATGGTACCACAGCTGGGGAATGTGATTATGCACAGGATGAACAAGGAGAGGAACGAGACAACACGAAAATATACATTTTTTAAACAGCTGTTACATTGATGCCATATTTTACAACATCTGCTATTTTTTTTTTTCCCTTAGCTTTTGCACTGCCTTTGCACTTACCCTTTGGGCTAATTTGTAGTTGACCCCAGTAATGCAGTCCTTTTACTCCACAATTTTGTCACAAACTATCATTGATTTAACAGTCATGCTCAGCGCCTTAAAAATCAATGAATACATAGGAAAAAAAAAACCCAGTAAGACAGTGTGGTTGATCTTGATAACATTTCAGGTCAGGTTTTTATCACAACTTTCTAATTTGTCAAGTCATTTTATCACTATTCATATCAGACGTGGAATGTTGATTTCATATGCAGCAAATTTTGCCCTTTTGCAAACAGTTTGTAACTGGAAGAGAACGAATATCTTTGGGAGAAGTGGAAAGCAAAGCTGCACTGTGTAGAGTGAGCTCCTACTACACCTGGATATACTAAAGAACTCCGCTTTTGCAAAAAAAAAAAAGAATAAAAATGATACCATTTCTTATCTGCAGTGGTGCAATCAAGGGCAAACCTTGATTTCAAAGGAAAACATTCCTAAGTAGATGTGCTTGTGCCAAAACTGAAAACTGATATTCTGACTCAACTAAAAGCCTAAACCCATTTCCAGTAAAGACCTTTTCCCCCCAATAAGTAGTTTTCATGGAAGCATTTAAGGTCAAAAATATTATTATTGTAAGCTTTTTCACATTATTATTTTCAAGTGTTAAAGGTGACAGCATTTTTAGACCAATAACAGACTGAATTCCCCTGCACGTGTTTCAAGACGGGTTTTTTTTATGACTGTCAGGGGAATCCTTAATATTTGGAGATTATTAAAGTTTGCCTGTTTACCTTAATTCAGGCAAAGTGAGAGAGAATTCTCTTCCCTTATGTCTTTTGTTCTTTTTCCATCTGTGTCCCTTTTTATTTCACCAGCATGTTTGTCACTCTGGTTCCATCATCTCCTGTCTTTCAACATGACACCCGCTGTCTAAACACTCTTGGCTTCGCTGAGAAGGAAATCAGGAAATTTCACTCCTCATCCCTCTCCTGAAAAAAAAGGATCCTGAAACTAAACTGCTGCGAGACAATACCCACTTTGGCTCCCATTACCAGCTCTGCAGTATGTTTGGGGGAACTCGTGCCTGTGTGTGGCTGAGAAGGTAATACAGAAACAGAACATACTCGAGGGAGGGCGTGGTTTTATCTTTTTCACCCTTTTCTTTCTTTTTCTTTTCTTTAAATAAGTTACAGAACTGGTTCCAATTACCCTTTTGGATCTTATTCATTTACATAATATCCTCTCTGTCTTCGTAGATACATAGATCTATGCAAGCACAGATACAGAGCTCACAGAAAAATGGGGAGAAAAAAAAGATTCATGAGGTTCTTCCTTCCAGAAAGAACTCTTATTTTTTTTTCTTAAGCTTTAAACTGGGTTTTTAACCCAGTGTGGCCTTTTACATTTAAAAGTGATTAAACAAGGTTTACAGACAAATTAATTTATTTCCTATTTGTGAAATGCAATACTGTCACAATTAAGTGATTCCACAGATTTCACCTTTTTGTTCTTTAACTCCTTGAGATAATTACTGTCAGAATTAAAAGATTAAAGTGCATAGTTTCAGCAAAAAACATATTCTCCATATACACTATTGGCTTTCACAAGCAAATTCATCACTTTTGGAGTTGGGGAACAGGGTTTACCATGGTAGATTATATAGGAATTACATAAAAAAAAATCATAAGAATGAAAGAAGAGAAAATTCAGTTTAGTTCTCAGAAGTTGGTGTTGTTTTTTGGTTTTTTTTCTGGAACGTGCTGCTCCCTTTCCTCAAAGAGAGAAATAAATTATTTCAAAATAACTCTGAGCACAGTGACGCGGTGCAGCACTCGGTATGTGTGTGGGTGTGTGTGCTGTGAAGGCAGCTGAAAAGTGAGCATCATTCCCACCACAGATAACACAGGGTAATACTAATCATCTTTGCTCCCAGCAGTGGGAGGAAAGCCATGCAAATCCTTTTGTTTTAGCAGGGAAGCAGGATTTTCCAGATATCACCAAAATATAGAGTGAAACTCAAACGGGGCAGATCGTGGCTGTGTCTGTGTGCTGATCTCCCCCACTGCCACACACACGCTCCTACACATCACACATGGAATGCTGGCACACACATTGAGGTGAATCATAGAATCATGGAGTAGTTTGGGTTGGAGGAGACCTTAAAGCTCATCCAGTCCCACCCCCTGCCATGGGCAGGGACACCTTCCACCAGCCCAGGTTGCTCCAAGCCCCTTCCAACCTGGCCTTGGACACTTCCAGGGATGGGGCAGCCACAGCTTCTCTGGGCAACCTGTGCCAGGGCCTCCCCACCCTCACAGCCAACAATTTCTTCACAATAACCAATCTAAACCTACTCTCCATCAGTTTGAACCCAATTTTCACATCCCCACAGTGTTTCATTCCTGTTCTGGATACTCATGCAAAAATACCACTGGCTGTTACTAATACATCTCTCCCAGCAAGGAACACGAGACCAGACCTAACACAACTATTGGAAAACCTGCATTGTGTTAAGAGCCTTAGCTCTGTGGCACAGAACAATGGAAGGTTATTGCCTTCATCTGTATGTTATAAATTGCTTTCCACAGACATCCAAAAATAAAATGCCTTGTACTGCATCCTCATTACATAAGTACTATATATATATATAGCATATGAGTTCCTCTCCTGTTTCAGAGCAGGATTGATATAAGCACTTTGAGGAAAGAAAAGGCTTAGGAGAATTTTGTTTTATCCTGAATAAGAACACTGCCTAGTAATGCCTGTGTTGCACAAATGTCAAGGCTGCAATTGGCAGTGTGTGGAGATCTCTTTAAGGGGAATTAAGTGGATAATGGAAGTGAAATACTCTTGGTGGGGGAAAAAAATAAGAAAAATTCCTTGAACTCTGAAAGGAGACAGTTTTCTTATAAACGTCATGGAGGAGTTAAGTAATTTTAAGAGGACTAAAACAACTTCAAGAAAATTAAAATAATTTATGGAGAATCATTTAGTGCAGCTTTTGACGTTGCTACCTGTGGGTCAAGAGAGGAAAGAAGGAAATAGTAACAGCAAGAGTTACACTCTCGTCTTCCACTTCCCAGCCTTGAAATTTGGTTCCATCAGAGATTAAGACACTGCCTGTACTGCACAGATTTTACAGTCATTCATGACCCATACAATGCTATGGGAAACATTCTCTGAGTTCTGAAGCAACAGCAGAGAATTAGGTTTTGTTTCTCAGCCAAAGAGCAGGAGTGTATGTTTGTGCTTCTTTAGAGACACAGCTTGAAAGCATTCACAGTTAGGAATGGCACATAAAACACATGGAAGGTCTAAGGATCATAAGGGATAAATTAGCAAATCCTGCATTGTTACAGTAATAAACCTCAGGCCTCTCAGATAATCCACTTCAAATTTCTACCTGCATTTGTGTTGTTAGAACAAACTTGCTGTTGGACGACACTCCGCCATGCCGCCTAAGAATACATAAAACTGTGGAACTGTGGGATTTCAGAGGCAGTTCAATGAAGAACTGCTTCTCTTTCCCCCAACATGCCAGGGGAACAGGTGAAATATTATCCCCCAGGAGCCAACCCTTTCAGCTATTTAGAGCTTTCTCAGATTAAGTTTTATCTTATAAGTCATCTCCCATGACCCTTCTTTACTTTTTTCCCTCCTCTTTCACACTTTTTTCTCAATTGTTTCACTTTCCTTTTCTTTTGCTAATGTTTCATCTTTTATTCCCTTTTACTCTCTTGATCTCATTCCACTTACCGCCTTTAAAACCTCAAGTTAAACAACTCCCTAGATTTTTAGTCATCTGATCTCCTGACTAGTTTCCCATCCAAGTTTTTGGCTTTCTTTTCTCCTTCTCTTTACAGTGAATACTCCTTGGATGGGGGCCATATCTTTATTACAGATTATAAATATTGCTCATATGCACAGATATAAATTATTTTTATAGTAGGCTTTGTGATCAGAAACCACCTTTTCCTGTCTGCATATATCTTCATTTTCTCTTTTCCTAGAGTACCATTCATATGGAGAATAATAGAATTCAATTTTCCTTCTTCCTTCTCCCACTCCCTGCTTTTTTTTTTGTTTTCTTTGACTCTGTGTTATTTTATTTAATTAAGTCATTTTTCTCACCTAGAGCTTGGTAAAAATATCTTCTGAGAGCAGGGCCATATTATGTTTGTGCTGCTGTATAATTAAAAGTAACTAAACAAATTAAGCCTCTGTTTTAGTAAAAGAACTGACGTGCAGGCTTGAAAATTCACATATCAGCTTCAGAACAAGCAATTCAATGCAAGCAAGATATGAAAATGTGCTGGAGAAGGGTTGATTAAAGACATGAAGGCTCAGGTATCACCATCTAGTCAGCACACCACCCTTGTAAATGAGAATGAGTCTGCAACTCCCTGTGCTGGGTGGGAGTGAGGGGATGGTTCTGGCTTCTCACATTCCTCCTCTTTTTAACTAAATAAAACAGAAGGGTGTTTTTGAAACTTTGTGATAGGGTGCTGCTTTATTCTACAAAGTACCTTGGCACTCCCTCAATTACCTTGCTTTGACAGATGTAGACAAATCGCTGAAAAGCACATTATCCTCAACCTAACACTAAAAAATACATTAGAATTTCCTCTGTGTTTCATGGGCAGATTTTGATGTCTTTGCTTTGGTCTGAAATTAAGCCTTTTGGTTTGATGGGTTTGCTTCCATTTTGCTTCAGCAAGAGCTAAAAATCACCTCCCTCTATGTGTGTAGGTAGGGAGTCAGGACCTGAGTACCTCAATATCTACCTCTCTAAGTACATACTTACACATTTGCAAACACAGAACAAGGGACAAACCATGCAAAAAAAATTTCTAATATATTAATCCATGAGGAAATAGATTCACACTAATCCGACAAAATGAATAAATATAAGTAAAACGTATTAAGAAGATTATGTTCTACTCTTTTCTCTTTTCTGCTTTCACACAGTTAATTTCCCTTTTCACCATCTTTTTTGCACAGCTTTCTCTGTTTCCCCCTTCCATCATCCATGCAAATCCTATGGCTAATTGGTTAAGTCCACTCTGGAGTCTAACTATTTATTCCCAGACACAGCATCTTTCATTTCAATGTCTTCGCTGATTACAGTTGCACTGAGAGGAAAACAAATAAGTTCGTATCAACACACTGCAAGTGTATGAAAACACACAAACAGATAATTAAACATCAACAAAATATCAATAGGATTAGAGTGTCACGCCGGAGCAAATCTTGATAAATCCTTCTCAACAACAACACTCTCAACTACAACGTCATAAGGGAAATATAAATTTAGCCCATTAAAGTGTTGTTGGACAAAGACAGACACATTAATACAGCTGTTAGTCATTTGCTTACTACTAAGGGACTCTGCTGTTGTGCTGCAGATGAAAGCTTTGGCCAAGAGGAGATTTGAAAGCATGCAAATTAATGCTAACAACGTAATAAATATCTTATTATTCATCGGCAACTCCCCGGCATCCTGGCAAGGTTTAAACGGGAGCAGTCAGGGGCTGCTGGTGTTCAGACATACCCACCTACAAGAGACATTTCCGGGACCGTGGCGTGGTATGGGCCATCCACAAACTCGGGGGGATTGTCATTGATGTCTTGGACCTTAATAATGAACTCTGAGGGAGGCTCCAGGGGCTGGTTCGTGTCCCTGTCCACGGCCTGGGCTGTCAGGGTGTACTCAGCCTTCTCCTCACGGTCCAGCCTTTTCATGGCGTGAATGTCTCCAGTCTTGTCGTTGATCACAAAGATTGTTCCAGCTCCATCTCCTGACAGGATATACTTGATTTTGCTGCTGCCAGGGTCCAGGTCTGTGTGTAACTGAAAGGGGAAGAAAGAATTATTTTAGAGACAAAAAAGTGTACACCCAGAATTTTTTGGTTTTCTTTTTTTTTTTTTTCTTTTTTTGCTTTGGGCTAATCGTACATTTTGTCAAGCTGTTCCTTTGTACTTCAATCCTGGCACCAGTGATCCACAGCTCAGCTTGAATACACACGGAGAGCAGGGATTTGTATGCATACTAATCAAAAGTGAATGCAATCATAGGCATAATTAGACTTTCTATTTAAAAAGCAGCTGTTATATATATATTTTAAATCCCTGTTCTAAAATGTAAATGCCTTCAGAACCATTATTAGCCAAAATGAACAAGTACAAAATGTCCTTAACCTATTACATCAAAGGGTGAGTGAAGGGTTAACAATAAAATATTCTTTAATCAAGCTTCTTATTTTTGGTTATTACTTTCAGCTTATTTCCAGGTGACTGAAGGTGGTTGAACACTGGCATCTATGGAATGTTGTAACAGCCAGGAATTCAGAACTGTATCATAACTCACCTGTTGGCAGAATCTAAAAGATTCTAAGATCTTTATTCTCAAAGTGGGTGCTCCAAAGAAAGAAGAACCCTTACACACATCTTCCCATCCTCATAAAATCCCCATTAGAAAAAACCCTGTATTTCATTTATATGTGGCTTTTCAAAAAACAAGATAAGATTATAATAATCTGAATCAGTATAAGAAAGGTTTTCTTCTTTACTTTGAATTTTTTATTTGTTAGAAACTTGGAGACAAAGGACTTCCGTTAATTTTTTTTGGTAGGCTCAGAGCAAAGTAATAAATATCAGATTATATCTAATAATTTTTAAGTTGTGAGGTGAGTGTGTCAGTGGGTGGACAATATGTACTAGTGTCAACACATTCAAAATATAGGATAATAACTTAAATATACAGTAATAATGTTTTAAATTCTATTTACTAGTAAGGCTAACACACTCAGTATGATCCATAAGAAGTGAATAACGCGACATTACAAATGCAACTTGCATCTGTTATTATTTATCTCTGTCTCACAAAAGTTATTCTGAAGGAAATATGTGCAACTTGTTTAGGTTGCAACATAACAACTACTCCTAGACGTGTTCCTGTTTGCTCATTTTGTCAGACAGCTCAGCAGAAATTGTTGCTGGTTATGCATTCTACTCTTTAGTTGACAGCAGTGGTTGCCAGGGCCGGGCAGCATCATCATTTGATGTAAGAACTTGCATTAGGATATTAAAGTAGGTGAGGAAAAAAAGCCTCATAAGAGCAGCTGCAGCCAAGCCACAAGGAGAGTCTTATGTCATACCACAAGTAGCTCTGCAGGTTCTTCAGTAGACAGCTGGTCACACACTGTTATCTCTGCAACCTACCTGCTCAACAATTCGGCTGCTCAAGACCTTAGAAAAGTGGAATCTGGGATGGCTGCAATGAGCCCAGTGGCCAACAGCAGCCAGGGCTGATTTTCCCGTTGATCTGGTTTATTGCACACACAAAATCCTGGCCACCAGAGCGCTCTCTGCTCTGCACCAACAGCACAACTCCCACTGACTGCACGAGGTGTAACTTCATCCCCGGTGCTTTGCTGGGCAAATGTTTTATCACACCACCATTGTTTTAACAGCTTTTTAAAAGCACTTTAGGTGTGAGTGTGTGTGTGTGACTCCATCCAGTTGACTTTTCCTACCCAGCCCACACGAAAGTACACAGAAATGGCAAGTGATAGCTGAGCCCCTTTTCCAAAAATTCAGTCTGGTTTTCTTTTTGCACCTGCTGTCAATTCCTGCTTGAGAACAATCATCGTCATTTACTCCGTTACAGAACTCTCCTGTTGTTGGAACCACAGTTTTGTCTGCTCAGAAAGTTATGACAACTCTTTTTGGCCTTTAAAATTATTGTCTTTACGACCCTTATGACCCCAGTGCCCGTCAAGATCAATCCAGAATCTGTGTTTTAAACGGATTGTTTATAATTCAAGCATCTGTTTGATCCCTGAATAAATCTATATCCTATTAAAATTGCACATGAAGGTTTTGGCAGGATATTCATGGCTGGATTACAGTGATGTAATATCCCAGCACTGTCTGGACAGGCACAGCTCAGCAAAGGGACTGGGAACATCTCAGTTCACCCAGCCACATACTGAAAGACTGTAATCTGAATTTCTAAGAAGGCACTGGCAGAGTAAACCAGATATCCACACAGATATCTGAGAATGCTCAAAGATTCTCCCATTTCCTATTTGCTAGTAAGTAGGAGAGGCTGTCAGTATAATCTCAGGTTTTACCTGTAATATCCAACAGCAGTTATGGCTCATAAATCAGTTCTGGTGGATATTAATGCAGAGCTATAAAACCTTTGCAGCGCCACTGAGATACCAACAGTTAAAATGAAAAAAATTGCCCATGATTACTATTAATCGTTTCCTCTAATAAGTTAAATTCCTTTGTATCAAAAGAAAGAAATTGATATTGTTATTTGAGACACTATAAAATGAAGGGCTAGACATTAAACAAAGAGGAAGAGACAGGAGCATTTTATAATATTGAAGTTGAAATTGAAGTGATGAATGGAAGATCAGTACTTTTTACCTGAAGATTTATAGTGGCGAAACTGATAATACTTTTCTTTTTAGTTTTTTTAATAAAAAACAAGACATGAATGTGGCATTTACTAAATCATATGTACTTTTTAAGATGAGCATCCAGGCTGACAGATTACCACAGCTTTTCTAGGTTTTTAAGTTCTTACACATTAATTTCTAAATACCATAGTAAATGACCCACGGAAGAGTCGGTTTTTCGCAATAATTTTATTGTTTAGATTTAGGATTAGATATTATAATCTATTTAAAAGGTAAATGACAGAGCTGAAGTTATATTCTGAATCACACAGCACAGTATTTTTCCCAAGTAATATTTCCTCTCTTCTACCAGACGTGAATGATAATTTACTGCAGTTGTCAAGCTTCAGCAAGCTGTGTTCATGTGAAGGTTAAAGATCATTAAACACATAATTATATAGGGTCGAGGTGAATGATAGAGAGGCATAATGAATATGATAAATGAATATCAGTTTCTGCTGAAAAAGCCTCACAAATGTAAACATGAAACTGTTTTCCACATCTATAGCTTTATTTGTTACACCTGTGCCTGAAGGCTGACCTCTTCTTTTTCAGAGCAACATTGAGAATGCAAAAAGAATTTCTGTTTAGGAAACATCCTTACCAGCCCCTGGGTCCCACTATTAGACAGCACCCCAAAACAAACAGACAAGTGTATTTACTGGAAAACAGCACGTTCAAACTCACTTCCATTATGTGAGATTGGGTTCATTAGACTTCAAAGGAAGTGAAATCTTCTTCCTCCATCACTGCCCTGCCTGTGGGACAATAAATCCAAACACCTCTCTCCCTCAAAGCAGCAGATGCAAGTCCATCACCCAATTCGTGCCTGGATTTATGGCGACAGGAAAGGTTTTGGATCCTCTCCTAGTTTTAATGGTGATGCAGATGCCCTGTATTAATGTCCTACTAATGGCTCCCATGTATCCTCAGCACAGTTCATTTTTTTCCCTAAAAAATGAACTTCATTCCAAATGAACCCTCGGACCACGGCAGTTTCTAATCTTCATTAATTCCTTTGCTATTCTATCCTACAACACAGATGGTAATCAATGAAGCCAGGATTAACAGTAACAGCACACACGGGGTGTTATTTTCACTAATAACCATCTAAAAGTATTGCCAACAGGCTATCCAAACCCATAACACATATTTAGAGTCTCCCATGTACATACATGACAAACATGCATCATTACAACCAACACCAGAGGAACTGCAGAGAGGAAACTTATTCAAAGAGCCTCTATATCCTACAGATGCAAAAGTACCACTCTGCAGCAAAACACAAAGCCAGGAGCATGGTACTGTCATGAAATTTTCCTATTCTATAGCTATTTGTTAATTTTTATATTTCATTGTTATATTTTACACAGCGTTTTCTTGGCTCAAAGCTACTTTGCAGCCACAGGCTCTGTATGGACAGAGGCTGCAGGAGCTCTTTTGCAATTCTGAGCAGATTTATGAGTCTCTTCTGCAGATGGAAGCTGTCTCACCTGCTCTCAGGCAGTTACCTGGCAAACCCACGGCAGTCAAAACAACAGGTTGCTCAGCACAACAAATTTCACGTTCAAGCCATGTGTTCACCATCAGGAAAGTGCATAGAGCACTTGGGGCTGGTCCATCCCCAGGGCGAGCACGAAGATGTGGACTGGCCTCTCAAGGAGGCTTGGACACTTCCAGTCCTCTCTGGGTGCAGTGCTGATGCACAACGTGACACAGCCCAGCCCACAGCAGATGCATCACCAAAAGAAAGATTTGTAACCCCAATTTCCTCGTATTAATAAAAAAAGCATAAATATAGAGATAAGTCACGTGAATGGGGGGGGTTGGGGGGGGGTTGGAGGGGGGAGGAAGTCTGCATATTATGAAAATGCTCCTGGACATTTTTAATTAAGAAAAGAGAAGGTGGCATTATGTAGTCAAGATTTTATTTGAGTTTGTTAGAAAGTAATTAATTCATCCTCATGTAATTACAAGGGAATTACCCTGTACTCGTTTCAAGGGAAAAGGAATCAGCTGCCCTTAAAACTTCATTTTAAAATTTGCATCATCCATCTCCTTCCTAAATCTGGAATCTTTTTCTGAAGGGTGCATCACTGATTTTCACCTGCTGTTGCACAGGTACACAAACAGCACACCAGCACTACCCTAATGCTTCGGGTTCTTCTGTTTTTTCACCTGTGGCTTGCAATAAAATTCCTTGTTTATGAGGCAGACCCCATTTAATGAACTTAGAGATGGCATTTTCAGCTTTTTATGACTCTTTTCCTAAACTGCTGGGTTCCAAGGAGCTCTTGCTCATTCTGTGAAAGTATGGAAGGATTTTAGTGACTTTTACAATCATTTTTATATATAAGTCAGTGCTTTCAAAGACTGTAATGCACCTTCATGTGTTTCTTTCTGTAAGTGGCTTTGCAGGCTTGTTTTTTTGGTCTTTTTTTTTTTTTTTCCTACAAATATGAACATCATTAAGTGTTACAGAAGGTTTTTTTGTGTCTTGCTGATGTGCTCTGACACATCACGGACAATGAGCATGTTTACCGTTGACCCAAGGTTTAAAGAATCATTCATAATTAAACTATTATAAATAGATTTGATTCTCTTGCACACAACACAGAATTAATAAAGTGAACGTAATTTCAGTTTAATAGAATCTGTCATTTTCTCCACGGATAGGCTGATCCCATCTTTAGTAATGGGAATTATAAGTGCACAATGGGGAAGAGGAGAAATATTCCACATTATTATTCACGGTAATGACAAACTGGGGCACAGACTTGATGCATTTGCCATAATGTCAGTACTTGGAACACTTTCAGAAGGGAAACAGACATGTCCATGGATGACAAAGGTTCCATTTAAGATCCCAGAATCCTGTAACTTCAGGCCTCTGGAGTAACTGTCAAAAGACATTACTGCTCACACTTCTCAGTTGCACTTTCATAACCATATTCAAAGGGAATTAAAGCAATAATATCCCTAACGCTTCCATTTAAGAGTGTAATCTCTGCTTTTGTCTGCCTCAGTTTCCTACCATGTCATTTGAGCATCTTTGATTCCAGATGTCTTCTTTTATGTTTCTGTTTATTCTTTGCTACTGCTTTTTTATTCTATTTGATTTGCTAATTTTGCCTCTGTTTATATTCATGCTGCAACTGTGCACAAACGGCTTTTCACTGCTTACCTTTCGGTATCAGCTCATAGTGCACTGGAGGGAACTGTTGTTTGAAAACTGGAGGCAAGGCTGGGATCTAACACTCTCTTTGCTCTGATTCACTGATTATGACCCGCTCATGCAAGAAAATGAATCTTGATCTAAGTCCTTCCTGGTCACAGTGCCATTGGCCCTTTCTGCAGGTATCAGGTATATCACCTTCCTCACCAGGCTGAATTAATAATGTTCAATATCTATTTTTGTGTGATGTCCTGGGAGAAAAAGATACTGATATACTTGTTTTTATAAAAGGGGGGAACAAAGGAAGAGATAAAGCTGCATTCAGCCTCACAAAGATTCATATTAGGAAAAAACATCCAGACCACAGGACCACTCAAGACATTCCTAGCCAGCTTTACACATTTCTCTCCAGTTAAACTCAATACTGATCTGTAATTTATGTACTGCTGGTGTTGTTCCACTGCTGTGTCCATGCCCCCAGAGACAAAGCCTTCCCCAACTCCACAGTCCCACTCACACCTTCCATAGCTGTGACGGCAACAAAGACGAGGTGATTTGTTCCTACCCTGCTTTCCTCATTCCAAACCACCCCTCGGGTTGATTTTTCCTCTACGTATTTCTCATATACCTTGCTGCTTCTGAATCCTTATGTCAAGCCAGATGATAGCTATAGCTTTCTGTTTCCCTAGTTCTGGCCTTGGCCCTTTCCATTTGGGAATACCATCTGTCTTCCCTTCTGTCCTGAGAACAGCACCACCACACATGACCCTCGTCCCACCGCAGCTTGGACTGCCGCCTTTAGCCCCTGCTTTCCTCAGCTCTTTAACGCCCAAGTGTCCCGTGTCAAGTGGCCTCAGATGGCTGGCACCTTTTTGTAGCTGGCTCTCTGCCCAGCTGGGAGTTCATGGAACTATTTCTGAACCCAGACTGCTGTTCCTTTCCCGTGTTCCAGCAGACGCCGCTCCCGTAAGAAGACCTGGATTTTTTTTTTTTTAACCCGGCTGTTTCTGGCACTTGGAAACATGCGAGGAAGTTGTGCCACACTGCCAAAGAGGAATCCTTTCCCATCTCATTTACTTCTCTATTATTTCATCTGCAGTGCACTGCGGCTCACCACAGGAGATCTGAAAGCTGGGCATAGAGAGCCTCAAAAATTGCATGCAGCTCTAGTCTTGTAAAACATATTCCCTCTTTTGTGTCTTTATGGGGGGAAAAAAGTATCTGTCATCTCCCACTGTTTGGGGTCAAGCACTTACATTAACAATTCCAGTGCTTCAGGCATTATAATTAACAGTGCCTCCCTCCTGCACTTGTCACTCTTTCCCAACTCAGTGAAAGAGCAGCAAAGCCATTTACTGCCTCCTCCAGCTTGTCAGCCTTGGACACAAACTATGCTGTCATTTCTGCTGTAAGACTGATTGAAGTCTCCAGCAACTTCAGGGGACTGTTCCCTTTTGAGTGGCAACTCTACTGCCAGCAGAGTCTGACTTGATGCTCCTTCCTCAAATACAGACAAAAGATGGGGACTGTTGTAAAAAGCCATAAACCACAGGCATTTCCCATTCAATGTATTAGCCAGAAGTCCAGCAGTTCCTGCACCCTTAATCCTATCCTGTTGTTCCTTTAATCATCTTCATCTTATTCACCATTTCCTGAGCTTTCCTTCCACGTTGTTTGACGTTTATTTTTCCTTTCCTCTGTAAAAGCTTATTATAACTTGCTAGGCTTCATTCTCAGGCCCCGAGTACACTGCACTTGAGTGCTAAGACCTCTTTGTGTTGTTCAAATGATTTTCTCAAGTGAATGTCAAAGCAATATCTTAGAATACATACTCTTAGGATTGCAGAAGAGGAATAAAAAAGTTAATCACTACCTACCCACAGCAGTAATTTGAAGGCTGCTTACAAAATCCATCAAACTAGACAAGCTGTAGCCTAGATCAGCCAAGGCACAAAAAGTACAATAGGCCAGAGCGGCCAAAGGTGAGAAGATACTTCTATTTATTTAAGCATATTTAAGTTGTCCTGATATTACAATGCTTCAGGGCTCTGCTTTTAGCTGCTTTCACCAGCCTGGCTTCTCTTCATGTTTTACTCAAAATGATTAGGAAGGTCCCAGTGATAATATATTTAACCTGTCTTCCTGCTTAATAAAAGAATTCCAAATCCAAGCAGAATGCCTTCTGTTAATAATATTTAATAAAGCCAGCCTGAAAGCATTAAAATACCATTTTTTTCTGTAGGTAATTTTTCAAATTTAAGATTACTGCTTAGCATCCTTCAGTGTCTGAACATAAGGAAGTAAGTACTGTCTAAAACCACATAATGTGTAAAGCTGGCAGTGCAAATAGAAAGCTCTTCTCTAGCAATTGGCTGTCAAACACAGCTACAGTGCAGAAATATAAACATCAGCTATGCAGCCAGCTCGAGCTAAAATTGAAAACTGTTGAGAAGGTAACAGTGAAATAAAGAGAGCTGAAAAATTAATTTGTGGGTACTTACATATTGCTTCTCTTACAAACTATCTGCTTACAGGTGACAATGTAACTTATTTCCAGTGCATTTCCACTAACCTGTGAACTGGGCACATGGGTGCAGTATAAGTTTTTTCATACTTGAAATATTCTTCAAATTACTTAGAATGTGAAAATAAACAGAGCCAGGAAATGCTACAAAACAAATTCCTTGAGAGATGTCAAACAAAACATTAGTTCTTCCGAGCTGCTACGTTTGCAATTACAGAGTAACATCAGAGTGTCATACATCAGAATAAATAGATGTAACATGAGGATAATCTCATTATTTTTCCCTCTTTTCTTGCAGTTAAATGTTTATTAGGGATAACTCATGCAGAATTGTAAGTTATTCGCAGGAACCTGGTTGAAACTAGTTATTATGATTTCATGCACTTTCACGAGAAGTTATTTGCTTCATCACTTCTGTGGTTTTCAAAGCCTCCTAATGTAATTTCCCATGCATTTCCACTAAGCCATGCATTCCTGTGAGTTTCTTAGAAACTCACTTGCAAAGGTTATGTCTCTCATAATGCGATCAATTTGCAATACCATTAAATTTGAAATATTTTTTAAACCACTAGAGATAGATCACAGCTCCTGCCTTTGTTAATGCTTTTCTGGAAGAACTGAATGGGGAGAGGAGATATAAACCACTACACATCACCAATATTAAACATGCAGGGATAAACAACTGTGCCCACTCCAGCAGGGTTTGATATCTAGTAAAGTATTGCCTCTGCTTCTCCAGCAACTTGTATTGAGTTCCCCTCCCAGTGCACATGGAAACTAAAGTCTCAGGGACAGTTATCACTTTTTTTTTTTTTTTTTTTTGGCACATCAGATAATCTGATCTGTGCCCAAGGAAGCAAAAATAGCAGTGCTATGATTGTAAGTGTGGGCACTGTTTGGAGTATTTATGTCATTTGCTGTATACACCTAACCTACCTGTGATTCAAAACATCCAAAATTTGGGGTCAGCTTCCCATCCAAAGAGAAACTCTGGCTCAGCATGAATGCAGCCAAGCTGTACACAAATCAGGAACCAAAGAGCTGTAAGTGTGGAACATATGTCAATCTCAAACCAGCCAGAATCCATATAGACTTCGCAATGATTTAGTCTAGTCCTTTATCCAAATTGTCTGAGCTCATGGAGAAGACTTCTGTGGGAGGCTGCAGGAGACATCTGTACTAATTTAATGATTGTTGAATCACTGTCGGTTTTCTCTACCCACACAAGCTGGGTAGAGCTCCCATCACTCTGTGAGCACAGAACAGCCAAAACCCCAGATGGTCCTGTCCCCATTCAGCTGTTCCTTGCCTTTCTCTAATGTTCTTCTTAGAAAGAACAGGTGACCAGCTATCCCACATTCATATCTCTGGGGCTGCAAGCAGCAGGACACACACAAGATTAAAGAGGCAAAGGATCACAGGATCACAGAGTGGTTTGGGTTGGAAGGGACCTTAATGACTGATCATCTTGTTCCACCCCCTGCCATGGGCAGGGACACCTTCCACCAGCCCAGGTTGCTCCAAGCCCCGTCCAACCTGGCCTTGGACACTTCCAGGGATCCAGGGGCAGCCACAGCTTTCTCTGGGCAACCTGTGCCAGGGCCTCCCCACCCTCACAGCCAAGAATTTCTTCCCAATATCCCATCTAACCCTGCCCTCTGTCAGTTTGAAGCCATTCCCCCTTGTCCTGTCACTCCAGGCCCTTGTCAATAATCTCTCTCCATCTTTCTTGTTGCTCCTTCAGGCACTGCAGGGCCACAGTCAGGTCACCCCAAAGCTTCTCTTCTCCAGGCTGAACAATCCCAACTCTCCCAGCCTTTCCTCCCAGCAGAGCTGCTCCATCCCTCTGATCATCTGGACTCTCTCCAGCAGCTCCATGTCCTTGCTGTGCTGTTCCCCAGGGCTGGAGGCAGCACTCAAGATATATAATGATTTCTCAGGACCTCTTTTCAAGTGATATGTGCACCCCTCCTTCAAAGAACTGATCATTAGGTTGGCAACATGAGGACATAAAGACCATAAAAGGAACAACAAAGGAGGAAAACAACTGTGCGAGGGAGAACTTTGAAGCTCTCCAAGGACTCTGCTGGGGTTTCTCTAATAAAATGAGTGTTCGGAGGAAAAAGCAAATAACCCACCTTTAAAAAGGTGAAAAAGTGGTACAGTATTGAGAAGTTGAGTTTTTAAATGTTCCAAATCGTACCCTAGACACTAGAATGAAACAAAATCTGAATATCTTATCTACATTCCTGCTAGAGTCCCTGAAAGAACTCCACTGAGAGCACCAAATGGCAGCTGGGCAGTGACAGTGGCAGAGTCAGTACTCAGCTGTAAATAATGGTTATTAATTACTTGCATTACAATAACACAGAGAGGTCCTTGTTGACACAAGGACTCTTATATTGTGTCCTACAGCCTTCCCTGAGCTTACTTCACTCTCCTCTGCTCAAGGGGAAATGGCAAATGATGGTTTTCCCCCTCCCCCTTTTCTGAATAAGAGACAGGGAAGAATGAACTCAGAACAGAGAGTTTTAGAAATGAGTTTTTAAGGCATTGGCTAATTTCTACAATTACCACCTATGGATTCAGTATGAGCCAAACTCATGGGAAAAATGGGACTGAATCCCTTCATATATTTCTAATCCTAAAATGATTTTTTTTAATGTGCATGGTTTTAGGACCTGACATAAACCCCAGGAACTCAGTAGGAGTCTCTGTCTCAAATCTGAAAGGACACTGGACAAAACTCCTGTAAAGGAGGGTACAAAACCAAAAACAACCCATTAAAAAACCCACAACAAACATCCAGTTATGAGTTCATGTTATGACTCCATAATTTATAGTCCAATTAAATTCAGAATTTAACACTAACCTGCAAGTTTATCTTTTATACTTTTTTTGATAACTAATAGATCAATTGTAATTGACCTCCATAATGAGATTAACAATTATCTGACTGCAAGATAATCAAGCTTTGAAAATAGCAAGACCCTGAAGTAAAGTAAAATATTTGAGATTATTTATCGAGTCAGTAAAGCTGCCTTTTCACATTTACTGAGGATATAGGAGATGGAATATTTTGTTTGCCTATGGAGATGGGATTATTGGGTATGTAAATGGACACTGATGGTAAAGTTAACTGAAAAGATAATCTGCTGCATGAAGTCCTTCCACAAAATATCAGCAGAATAAATGCACTGTGAGTCAGTCCTGTTATGAATATTCAGACACAAAACCTGATAAAATTAGGAAACATGTCTTGGCTCACCAAATGTTAACTCTTTTTTGCACTGTGGCTGCTCTCAGGAAAAGGCAGAAGCCCACAGGATGAGGATGCTCAGAGCCATAATTCCCTCCAGTCTGGCATAAAACTGCTCCTGATTATACAGATCAGTGTTAGCAAGGTGGCTGAGCAGGGAAACCCCATGGGTTCTGCAGGCTCCTTTTCTTTCCTGGGTGTGCTATGACACAGTGGTAAAACAGGCTCAAACATTATTTTTTTAGGAAAAAATAATTAGCCTGAATGAAACTCTGCCCTTCCAAGCAGCACAAAACCCAAGAGGAAACACATAGCAATTCTGGGGGACTGCAACACTGACAGTTCCTATAATAGGAGAGAAACCCATAAGAAAAGCAGAGTTCCTGAGCAAGTTATACATTCTGCTTTAGTTTCATGTATTATTGATATGCAGGTTTAACAAACAGGTCCAAGACTGTGAAAGAATCCAGAAAAGACTGAAAATTTCTTAGGTTTGTCAGTTGTTGCATGACCAGTCCCTTGCTGATGGGTCACATTCGTAGAGTTTGTAGAATACATAAGCATTGAGAGAAATCACTGTTTAAAGATTCAGTGCCAATAGATCTGTGAATACCTTGGAGTTTTTCCAGCTCTCCTGTAACTTTAAGCCTTGGATGCTGTTTGCCAGTTTGGGCACTCTCTACTCAGTCCAGTTCTAAGAGTTGAGATGAATATGACATTAACTCCAACAATTCTCTAGACCTGGACAGAATGTGCATTTATTTCTAAGGCAGAATGGCAGATTGCAGTGGAGTTGTATTATATACACTGTACTTACTCCTCAGCCTTTACAAAAATAACTTTAATATGAGTTAAATAGTTACAAGTCTGACATCTGTCCTTTACCAATAAAAAGGAATGAGGTTATGCAGATTAGGTGATGGATAATAGAGAAAAATGTAAAAAGCCTCCAGCTAAAATATGCTATATTGTCACAAGAAAAAAAATAATCCTCATATCTCATCTTTCTTCTGCCTGCTGAGATGTAGTTCCAAAGGGACACTGGGAGTGAAACTCAAAGCCCAAATATCAGCCAGTTTGGAGGATGAAAATTACTGAGAAAGAGAAATATCTGGAGTAAATAAATGGGAAAGCAGGAAGAAACAAAAGAAAATAAATACCAAGCATATGGCTCTTAAAACACATGGAGAAAAAAGTTACATTAATGTTAGGCAATTTAAATATTGCCATGGAAAATGAAGCTGAGAATATTTAACTTCCAGATGCCAGTTTATTGACTACAACATGGTCAGGTCTTTTGTTGTTGTTGTTGTAAAAGCCTAACAATCCACATTCCAAAGAGGAACCCCCCCACCCCCCCAACCCCCCCAAATCCAGGAATGCCTGTGATAATATTCACTTTGAGGGTTACCTGGAGAGTTTTACATTTGATAAGTACTTTTTCTTTCCTTTCCCTGCTCTTGTCTACAAGGGATTTGACAATAACTGCATTTTCTAAGCTTGTTGAGAAACACTGGAGAAACAGTCCTTCACCATCAAAGGGATAGGTGAGTTGCTTGATGGGAAGAAGCTTTTCCAAGAAATCTTTATGAGAAGAAATTAGAAGAGCAGCTGGTTAAAATCAAGGAGAATACAAAGAATTACATTCTGTAAGATGGGTCACAAGTTGTTTGCAAAGATAACATGGATTTCAAAAGCTTCTCTGCCTGCAGAAGACAGCAAAAGGAGTGGATATGGCGCCTCTGAGTTTATTTTTTTTTTTCCAGGAATAATACCTGATTTGGATCACTTTGTATTCAATAGCGACTGTTTTTTTCCGAAGAATACTCCCAAACTTTATTTATTCTGCCTTGAATCTTACTGCCAAGCTCATTTCTTCTCCCTCCCTGTGGCTAAAGCTCTCTTCTGGCCTGATTCTCATCTCGAAGTGACACTTTATATTGATAGCCCCAGCACAGAGACTCATCATCAAACCGGCCGTGCCACCCAGCCCCGGGGGGCAGTGCTGAGAGTGATCACACATCCCCAACACCAGCAATTCACCCGCAGCTTCCCACAAGCCACAAAACCCCTCGTGTTTGCCTTCCTGCAATCAGGTAACGCTCTCATCATCTGAATGTGAATAGGGGGACGTCAGGGACATCCCTGCACAGGTTGGATGTGTCACCACAGTAACCGAGGGAGCAGCACCACAGCCCCGAGAGCAGAAACGACACTGTCTCCCCATTCTGCTGCTGGGGAGAAACACTCACACAAATAGAGGCTCAATATTCAGGGCAAACTGGGTAGTTACAAATCCTAAGGATCACCAAGAATCCTCCCCCAAAATACCGGCCTTACCCTTGGAGCTGCATAATTTTTTGCCTCTGATTCTTTTTTTTTTTTCCTTTGGACAAGAATAATGAGCCAGTGACACAATCACAGAATCAACCAGGCTGGGAAAGACCTCTGAGATCATCAAGTCCAACCTGCGACCCAATCCCACCTTGCCATTGGCACTGATGCCACATCCAATCTGTCCTTAAACACCTTCAGGGACAGGGACTCCACCTCATCCCTGGGCAGCCCCTTCCAGTGTCTGGTCACTCTCTCTGTAAAGAATTTCTTCCCAATGTCCAACCTAAACCTCCCTTGGGGCAGTTTAAAGCTGTGCCCTCTTGTCCTACTGCTGGTTCCTGGGAGCAGAGCCCGACCCCCACTTGGCTCTCCCCTCCTGTCAGGGAGTTGCAGAGAGTGAGAAGGTCTCCCATTTCAACCATTCATCTGGAAAGTTGATTTAGGAAACAAACAGTTTGGGAAAGGATGAAGGCAGTATTTTTTGTGAGCGATTCCTGACCAGAACACTTCAATGTTATTTTTTATTTAAAAATTTTTTATACGTGTATATGCATTACTTTCACTCTTTTGAAGTGTTTATCTTTCTAAAATGTAAATAAAATGTTTCCTTTTAAATTAATTTCATTTGTTATCATATAAGGGGGTTTATTTCCGTCTAATTAAAATACAATGCCTAGCCCGAAACATTTTTTTATATTCCAAAACAAAAGTGACACAAAAGTACCTGTTCTCCCCAACACTTCAACTGTGCATGAAATGAAAATCTGTTCCTCATCTCAGAAGCAGCACTTGAGCTCTAGGAGAATTAAATTCTTATTTGCTTTAAAAGCAAAACCATTCCTACTGCCTACACAAACCCTGCAATTAAACCTTTACTTCCAACAAAAATAAAGCCATTTCATTCCCTTTGTTTAGCATAATTTCATTATTTTCCTTATTAGAACCAGCTTTGTTTTAATGTTTTAGTCTTTTTATGTGATGACTCACTCTGTAGATATTAGAGCAGCTTTCTGCCCTGCCTTTACTTTTGCTCTGTCACAAACACAATTAAAACACATTTGCTGTGATTATGTTTCAGCACACACGGATCAACATATATTTTGCTCTTAGACAGAGAGTCCCAATTGTTCATGTAATTATTATGAAGTAATGATGCAAATGAGTCTGCTGGAGACTATTATTGGACTTTCTTTGGAACTTTCTCATGTTATAAACAAGAATTGGCATTCGGCTCAGGAGTGGACAGCAGACATTCATTTTATTGAGTGCTTTAAAGACTTCATGGAACCACAGAATATCAGGATGGAAGGGACCTCAAAGGTCATCTAGTCCATTTATTGCCGACACAAACTGGCCCAGCACCCTGTCCAGATGAAAAATGTCCAATGTTGGGGAATTCACAGCTTCCCTGGGGAGATTATTCCACTGGTTGAATGTTCTCATTGTGGAAAATTTTCCTGTTTTAACCAACTGGAATCTCCCTACAAGTAACTTTTACCTATAATCCCTTGTTTTTTCCATGTGAGTCCTTATGAAAAGGGACTTTTCAGCCTTAAACTGAAAATGGGGCAGAGTGAGATTAGATAGTAGGAGGAATTCTTGGCTGTGAGGGTGGGGGGATCCTGGCACAGGTTGCCCAGAGAAGCTGTGGCTGCCCCTGGATCCCTGGAAGTGTCCAAGGCCAGGTTGGACGGGGCTTGGAACAACCTGGACTAGTGGAAGGTGTCCCTGCCCATGGCAGGGGGTGGAATGAGATGATCTTTAAGGTCCCTTCCAACCCAAACCATTCTGTGATCTTTGCAGCCACCCTTTCAGCACAGGAACATGGTGATGAGGCCTCCCCTGATCCTCTCCAGAGTCTGAACAAACCCCATCGTGTCAGCCTTTCCCCACATGGCAGCTTCCCAGCCTTTTGATTTCCTTCGTGGTCTTTCTCTGGCCCATCTCCAGCCTGCCCACATCTATTTTGTGCAGCAGGGACCAAATCTGAACACAATATTCCAGGTGTGGCCCGGCAAGCACTGAGCAGAGTGGGATAATGACTTTTCTGTCTCTTCTGGTGACGTGACCCAGCATCCTGTTGACTTCTGCTGCTGCAGTAGCACACTGGTCACTCATACTGAGCCTGTTCCCCAGCAGACTTCAAATAAACCCAAGCCAAGCAACTATCGTAATCATCTATTTAGTACATACTAATTTATCTCCAAAATCAGAACTTAGATTGTACTCTGAAGTTATACAGCTCAAGATATCTCTTACTAGTATATCTTAACAAACAAACTCAAGTCTTGTGTGTCTGTGCTGAAGGATGTCACAACCATGACTTGGCGTCTTCCTGCACAACTTGAATAAATATTCCCAGCAGGACGGGTTAAGACTGGAGTAAAATCCACATTTTTGTGTACCTGCTGAGAGGCCTCCTTGACTTGTATAGAAAGACCTTTAATTTATTTAAACTTTTTTGTTGTTTGTAATGAAAATCTTTGAACTATACCACAGGATGACAAACACCCACACACCATGTTCTCCTAAATTAGTTTCCTCATTCCCAGTGACAGAATTCCCTTCCAGTTAGTCAGAAATTCTCAATAAGCAAAGAGAAATCTCACCTGGGAAGGCAATAATTTTCCCCTGGAAAACAATCACTACAAATCATGTTCCAAAAGAACATGGGGAACACTGCAGAAGCCTGTCTTGGAAAAGGATGGGCACAGTCTGCTCCTGCCAGCAGAAATATTCGGAGACCAGGGAGGGACGGGGTCATCCCACAGAGTCAAAGCCTCAGATGCTCAGTCAAACCAATCTCTCAGCCTTTGCCTTTTCCCTCTTTTTTCCTACTGTGCCTTTTCTTTGCATCACTTGGGGTGCTGTGCATAAAGGAACATCCTGCTGCTTTGTCTGAGACCCATCCAAAATTTGTGTCGAGGACTGTGCTGAGTTAGACCAGTGAGAACCATCTGCACCAAAGGGCAGGGTGACAGGGCCATTCTGGATGGATGATCCCTCAGACAGGGTCACCTCTGATGCCACCTGACTGACCTATGAGGCACTACAGACAGTTTCCTGGACTTAGTCTCTTTGCTCTCATCACCCCAGGGTGAATCTACAAATAATGCAGGGGATCCAATTGCTTATTTTTTGCAGGGATCAGAATATTATGTTTTCAAAACATACTCTCACCCTATAGAGGGTCTCATTACGAGGCAAGTCAAGTTTTCTTAAATATCAAATACCACAGAAGAGTCTGAAAGCTGATGCACTGAGTTTTGGGAAAGGAAAAGGATTTATTAGACCTGATACCCTCCTTAGTTCTTCAACACTCTCTTCCTAATCATTTCTTCCTGTTTATCTTTCACAGATCCCAACTTGGCCAAAGGATTTTGGATTTACAAGATTTGACACACAAACCCAATCATTCCTGCACACAGCCCTTCCTGTTACTGCTTTGAATATATCTGACTAGCAAATGAAAGACTCTGAGTTGGCTCTGACTTTTGGAAATCTCCAGTCATAACTTTTGAGGCTCTTTTTTTGAAGTGATCTGCTTGTGATCCGTATTTGGTCCACATTTTTTTCCCCTTTGAAAAAACTGCAATCAAAAGGAAGGATGCCAGCTCTCCTCTGAATGTGCCATGATGCCCAGCTGAAGCACAAACTAGCAAAACTGGAGACACAAACAAACCAAAACCCAAGGCAAAATAAAAAGCCCTTTTATCTATGCTGCACTCGTAGGCTCTGCCATCATTTCAAATGCACAAATCTCCTTAGATATCTCATTATGCTCTGGAGTAGCAAATTTTTGTCTATCCCTTTGCTGAACAGAAATCCAATGTTATAATTATTCCAACATTCTAGTCTCCCCAAATTCCTGGATTGACAAAGTTGCTCTTTGATGCTAAATCTTGATTTATATTTTAGTGACTACTTTATTTAAAGTGAAGGAATGGGGGAATAGCTCAATTCTATTTGTTCATTTGGAAAGAAAAAGAATTTTTTGAGAAAACTAAAATTAAACTTCAAGAGCTTTGATATGTTTCTTTTTTTTTTTTTTGTGCCTCCTTATATTACAAAAATGGAAAGGAATTTTTACTTGATATATATCTAAACTCCTCCAAGTTCTGTAGTACATATGTTTGAATTAAATTAGAATTATTTTTGAAAGGCTAAGAAGTGCTACCATAGTTTAGCTCTGTTCAACCAAGCAGTGCCTGTGCTTTGAACTGACAGAAGCCTTTAAGTGCAAAAGCTTAGATAAGCTGATAAAGATGAAACCAGCCACATCTGCAGTTACTTAGATCCAATTCAATTCAACTCAGCCCTATCATACCACAAATCTCAGATATTCTTGCACTTTTTACAACAGCATTACTGTGGGGTAGTAAATAATAAGCTTGCACAGATAATGAGATCTCAGACAAATAGAGAAAAACCCAAAAGATAATGTCTTCATTCCTGTTCCCCCAGAATATAAATTGTTACCACCACAATAAATTCATTACTGCAAATTCAAAATCCCAAGCAATTTTACTGAGCTATTAATTAGAAATTTCCCCTTTAACATGGAAAGAGCTTTCCATTTCCAACACAAAATTAACCAGAACAGCACATATTTTATACACTGAGACCACAGACATACACGTAACATCTGTACCATGTTGCTGTGTCTGGTTAAGATCGAGCACCACATGCACAGGAAAAAGAAACAGTGGCATTACCCTTCATTCATCCCTCCCATACCATGAACTCAGGGAAAATATGGAATGTGGGCTACTATAAATTATCATAGAATGATAGAGAGATTTGATTTGGAAGGGACCATAAAGACCATCTTGTTCCACCCCCTGCCATGGGCAGGGATACCTTCAACCAGCCCAGGTTGCTCCAAGCCCCGTCCAACCTGGCCTTGGACACTTCCAGGGATCCAGGGGCAGCCACAGCTTCTCTGAACAACCTGTGCCAGGGCCTGCCCACCCTCACAGGGAATAATATTTCTTCCCAATATACAATCCATCCACTCAATCCATTCATCTATGTCATTAATGAAGATATTAATGTCATCCCCTGGGGGACAACACTCGTCACTGGTAAGAGTTTACTTTGTAGTTTACTTTCCATGAAACAAAACAGCTGCTGGGTCCTATTCCCCCACCCCTGACTCTGAAGGTCAGTGGTATTAAACACACTGACCAGACACCTTCTTTTCAGGGAGCTGAACAGCTCTCTGTGTACAATACCAGACAAATAAGTGGAATAGCAATTGCCATATCTGTGCTGCCCGAGCGTTCCCAAATACCATGGTAATCGGGACAGGAATGAGTCCACCCCACCACACAGGCCCACTCTGGCCAAATGAATAGAGTCAGAGTGTTTTAGCAATCTGGCTGGCATCACACAGTCCAGCTGCATTTCACCCTCCTTGGACACAAGTGAACAATACAAACTCCAGAGGTTTGCCCTTCCCAAAGTCAATGCAACTCACGGTGCCAACAGCTTTTGTGATGGCTTTTAATTAAAACAAATAAACAATGAGATTAAAATGTAAATTATAAAAAAAAAACCCACCCAGTTAGGTCATTCCATGTTGATTATGCCTTTTTTCTATGTGGCCACCAAAAGTACACAGGTAATTTACTATTTCAAACTGATTTTGCAAATAGATTAGCTGTTAACATGATATTGTTAAGAAAACCATTTCAGGGAAAACCATTCTGGGATACAGTCATAAGAAGAGGTCACATATGCAAAACTAAGCTTTGCCCAATTGATTTCTAATTATAAAATCAGAGGCTCTAGAGTTTGTGGTTAATAGTCCTTCTCTTTAGCCTGAAAAAACAAACTTACAGCTTGTGCTCACAACAAATACTCATAAAAAGCTCCTCATTGTGTTAGTAAGCAAGTGTGTGTCCTGGCACTGAGCAGCACTGAGTGAATCACACAATGCCTCACTGAAGGCCATCCATGGAATTAAGTCTACAATGCCTCACTGATGACCAGCTGTGATACAGCAAATTGTTCCTTATAATAAAGCTACAATAATGTCTGTTTGGGGGATGGGGGGGGGAAGAAGCGCCACAGGCGGATTCTACAATTCTACAAGGGCTGAATAAATTTAAATGCCCATGTTGTATAATTAGATGATGTTATGTTTTCCTTTGTAAAAAGATATTGGGCAAGAATTCCATGTCTTTTTAATCCATTCATTCTTCAGCACCAAGTGCAGGCTGGCAGGACATCTGAGTCTCTTGTCTCATTTAATCTTTGGACAATTCTCAGGATGAAAGAAAGCCGAGTGGTACAGTTGCACTTATTAAGTGTGCTCAACATAAGGATGCTTTTCTGAGTACATTCTGCACCTTCATCACTGACTAAAGTGGCATGAAGGTGAGTGTACTTTGTCTACAACAGAAATGAATCAGGAAAATCTTTGGTTAATATATTGTGTGCAAGAGCTTCACAGGTCTGCCTGCCTGGTTTATGTTACAGCTGTATTCAATGTACATGCATTGCATTGTAGAAAGTAATGATTTTTTTTTCTGAGTTCATAATTTTATAATGATAAAACACTAAAACACTCATAAACAGAGAAAGTCTTTTTCCTTGGGAATCTAAATTCTGTGTTGTGCTGCGTGATTACTCAAATAATAAATTACTACTCCTCACGACAAGAAAAGAAGGATTGTGATCTCTATAACTTGTCATCTCCATCACTGATGTTTACAAATGAATGCATTTAATGATTTGGCTGCTAGAAACTTCACCCTCTAATATTTGCTAAAACTTAGTCATCTTCATTATTTTTTTCTCTGGAACTGAAAAAAACCCCACTTTTTAAAAAGAAAAATATTTTCTCAATAAATTATTACTTTCGGTTCTGAGCTTGGGTTTCTGCTGCATTATTCCCCTTGCACATCTAGAAAGTCAGCAGAGCGATGGCATTTTTTGAAGAAACAGGTTTTTCCTTGCTCTGCTCCAGTCCCCTTATCACCCATTCAAAGTTGCACAAAGTAATCTGGAAAACAGTGCCACGAATCCAGTTGCATATATCTGAATAACAGGGTTTTAATCACATAGTGGTGGTAGGCCAGCTTGCAAGCCAGCAGTCAAATTTTGTGGTGGCATCACCCACAGATGCTTCACAGAAAATGAGACACAGGGAGTTGTCAACCCACTGTGAATCAATTTATTCATTCTCACCAACTCTCCAGTTGATTTCATCCTTCAAGGTGGAAATTAGAAATACAGATGTATTCTCTGAAAAGCCTTTCCAGCTCCAGGTTCTTTTTAAAAGCAAGTTTAAAGCCTGTTGGCTCCCGTCCAGTGTAGCATCAGTTTAACACTGGAGGAATTTTTCTGCAGGGAGCCACATCCCCAGTTTTGAAGCAAACTTTATAAGCATGTATTTATGTAAGTTATTATGCCTCTGCAGACCTAAAGCCCTAAGAATTCATAGCCACAGTCAAGACCTGGCAAAATGCTGTTGGATTCTCAGCCACTTCCACCACAAGTGCAAAGTGTAAAGCTCCAAGAACGTGCCACTGTCTTACACTACATGTTTGACATTGTTAGTACTGGAGATCAGAACTTGGAGGACAGCAACTACCCAAGACTGCTGCACAAATGAGAAGGAGTTTTAGTGCTTTTTAACTATGTAGAACAGTGAGATATCTTATGCTAATTCAAAATACATTCCATCCGCAGTGACCTAGAATGGAAGGGAAAAGGAAACTGGAAGTTGAGTTGATGAACTGTGCCGTACTCATTACAGGTCTGTGACATGATGAGATGAACAGCAACAAAGGCTAACAGTGGTGTGCTGCATCTGTGGCCCACACTCTAAGCCCTGCAGAGAGGAACTCTGTCCTTGTAATTCGTATTTGCTGTCAAAACTTCCATGAGTCAACCAAGAAATAAAACACAATCCCAGGATCAGAGAACAGGTTAGGCTGGAAGGGCCCACAGTGGCTCACCTGGTCCCACCTCCCTGCTCCAGCAGGACCATCCCAGAGCACATGGCACAGGATTGTGGTCAAACAGTTCTGGAATATCTCCAGGGAGGAGACTCCCTGTGCAGTCTGTTCAGTGCTGGGTCACTGCCCAGCAAAGAAGTTCTTCCTCCTGTTCAGGTGGAACTTCCTGGGCATCAGTTCCTGCCCGTTCCTCTTGTGCCATTGCTGGGCACCCCCAGCAGAGCCTGGTCCATCCTCTGCCCCCTCCCTGCAGCCCCAACACACCCTGGGGAGGGCCCCTCTCAGGGTGTGCTCTGGAGGCTGAACAGCCCCAGCTCCCTCAGCCTTTGCTGCTCCCAGAGATGCTCCAGTCAAAAGAAACAATAAAAGTCTGTCAGGTTCTTTACTACCTTTATATTCAAGGACTTTTTTTTCCTAACATTGCAGGGTGATAATAATAATGGTACAAATCTGTTTGACTGATAGAAAGTAGATCGAATTTATCTGCCTAATTATGCCTCGCTTTGGTTTAACTGTGAGCACTATGAAGAACAGACAACTAACCCCAGTAGGCTGCTCTGCTGTTCTGTATTAGCAGCTGCAACATTGGTTTCTCTTGATAAAATATTTCAGAGGATCAAAGCAGAAGACTATGGAGGTAAGAAGCAACAATCAAAATATTTCATTCACAATATAGTTGTTACCCTTTTTTATTTAACTAAGACTGCTCGGAGCAAAATATTTCATTCTCGCTCAGAGACACTGAGAACATTTTTATTAATATATGCATTGTTCTTTTTTTTTTTTTTTAAACCCACAAAACTGAATCTAAAGTAATATTATTCTGGGTCCTGAGAAAGTATGATTTTATAGCAGTCACAATAGCAATGCTACCCCCTTATTTTCATATTCATTCTTTCTTTTAATATGCAGATAATCACAATCCATAACTATATAAATGTAAATACCACCGAATCCATTTTAATCAGGACACTTAAAACAAATGCATAGAAGTGAAGACAAAGAATTGCTTCACAGAGGCAAGAAGTCATAGAAATACACAGTTTACATGTTTATTATTGACAGTGTATTCTTGACTCATTCTTGCAAACACCCTCAGGAGAGTGACTTGACCAGGGTGAGCACCGGCCAAAACCAACAAAAGGAGGAAAAACAATGCATACATTTTTCATTTTGCTCATGGCACAAGAATGAGCACTCCACTCCCAGCAAGGCTCTTTCAAGAGTATGAAGAATATGTGCTACAAAGGCTTCGGGGTGCTCTATGAGCGACTGTTTCCTTCCCAGCTACAGAAAAGCTCGTAATGGACTCTCCTGTCTCTAGGGAAACTTTTAAAACCTAGCCAGAATTTCAATAATATTTTGCAGATAGAAGAAATTTGTTGCTATAAAACCTCACTGCAGATGCACAGATTTTATTTAAGCCTCATTTTTAGAACAAAGAAGTCAAGAAATCAGTTTTGAAGGGGTAAGCTTTTATCCAAATTAATAGGGCAGGACGTGCAGCTGTTTGACGTATGGCTAATGTGGTACTTCTCAGAGCTTTTAACACACTTTGCTGATTGTTTGCTCAAGGCATATGGTTTGAACGAGCTGGGCAGTGCACAGTGCAGCTGGCAGACTAGATATCAAAATCTGGCAATAAGCCTTCGAGTTATGTGTGAGTAGGTATCAAATCTGCCTGAATTTTATGTGATGGATTCTCCCATCTCCATGTAAATCACAAAGCTACTTCAGACTGTACTACAGGAGGTGCCATTGCTCCCAATCCTGAAGCAATTAGATGTAGCTGGCCCATGTCGTGCAGCAGGAATGGTCTTAAAAGGGTAAAATCTTTTTTTATAGGGCAAAATAATTCTAAAAAGCTTTCATTAAACAAACACGGAATTTTCAAAATAGGCAAGTATCATTTTCTCTAGTGCACAGATTGGGAAACTGTGACAGGTGCTGTTCCAAATACACATTCATTTCAATCAAGCAAAGAATGGGAAGTTTCTGGCAGCTTGTCCTGTTTTCACCATTACCTCCCATAACCCAAGTCAGTGGTTTCAGCCTCAGCTCTGGTATTAAGGAAGATTTAGAAAACGCTCCAACAGTATCTGAATACAATTTTTGTATTAATTTAATAAATGAAGCATCATTTTTGGACTCTCGGCATAATAAACTCTCATTTGCACTGAGTAGATTCATAAATTCACGCTGCTAAAAACTGTTTTCATCAGAAATGGGCCAGCCTCCCGGGGTGTCCATTCATATTCCAGTTCTGAACTGCAGGAGTGTGTTTGCCAGTCACAAGTGTTCAGTTATTATTGCAGAGTTTCCTTTATTGCTGCTTGAAAAGCCAATATAGATACTAAAAGTGACTCTCTCATCTCAGAGTACATACAACTGCACATTTCTGAATACATATTCACAGTCTTTCAGTGAAGTGCATCACTTTTTCATGCCACATGAACTCAGTGTAATGAATTAAGATGAATACTAAGAGAAACAGAGAAGCAGCAAGTTCCCTGCTAGAGACCTGCATGGCTCTGTAAAAGTCTTGGTAATGAAAGGTGTGTTGCAATGCAAATGTCTCACTGAACTCAGAAGTCTTTCCAAGAAAAATGGACTTCCTAAGCAAATAAATAAAACAGCACACAGCCGCTATTCATCTCAAATATCATTATCTTAATTTTAGAGAAAACCTATAATTTACAAAAATTCCAACAGAGGAAGTCTTGTAAATTTATGAGGTTGACTAATATCTTAAATGACAATGAACAGCTGGACAATTTTTCAAAAATATATTTCAGTAAAAATGAACATTAATTAATTTGAAATCTTCCTTTCTTCCCGCTCCCTAATTTGTCTAATGATCGTATTGATCATGGAGTCAGCATAGATTCACTACACTTGGGCAAACTGGAAGTTAAGTGGCAAAGGATTTTTAAATTCTTTTATATCTCTCAAGCTTTAGTTTCCTTATCAACATGAAGGAATACAGAGAAGGACAAAAACCAGCAAGAGGAACAAAGATTGCACACTCTTACAGCAGAATTGCTGCACTAAGTTCTTGAACCTTTTGAAGATGAGCCTGTGAATGATGAATGGAATGTGCAAAGGACACTGTTTACAGGACAAAGCGAGCCAAACACAATAAAAATGTCAAATACACTGAAGGGAAGTTTGTGGAAGTTCACTGCAGTAGGAGTGAGGCACAATGCAGCTGGAAAAATCACAAGGTACCATTTCTACTTCAGCAAGTAATACAGTTTGCCTGTACAAGTTCCTGGAGAAGCTCTTCAGACAGATGTCATGGCACATGCTCTGACTCAGGCAAGTGAATGTGCCACTCCTCTGACTACTCTGCTGTGGCCTTTAGAGTGCCTGTACTGTGTGGCTTTTCATTATTTTTAAATGGCATTTTAAAAACTGAATACATTTTCCAGCCCTAAGACTTGACACAATGTGCAAACACACGTTCTTTTATCTGCAAGGCCTGATTTGCAGACAAGCTCAAAGTCTATGTCAGCTTCACAAGAAACACTGTTAAAATAATGTTAAAACCAGCTATAAATAAAATAGACCGAGGTACAGTTCAAAGAATACTGAGAGGAAATAAGGAATGTGAGAGGTCATCCACCTACAAAGAAGAAGTGCCATCAGAGGACGACAAAATTTGATTTCCTAAGCAACTCCCAGGTCATTTAGTGCCCATTTAGGTCCATTTCAGACAGTTCTCTGATATGAACATTGGCAGATGGGTTCTTAAAGTCACAGAGGCACTTAGCAATCTCCCAGCAGCTTCAGGCAACTCTATGTAAACTCTCTCTCTAGCCCTGAAACCAGGAAATGCCTTTTTCCAGGTTTGTGGAAGCTGCCAGCCATCAGTTTGATGTACGTGAGCCTTCCACATCACTTGGGTGCAAAAACAAAAAAGACACCCCCCTTCCCAGAGGGCCTGGTGCACAGAACCACAGAGCCAACACCCAGAGAGCACAGAAAACACACTGGCAACTTCCTAATCCAATGTTTTACTCACACAATTGGGCAGGCGTTTGAAAATCCTCCCAGACCAGAATGCTGAACAGCAGCTTCCACCCTTCTTCCTTCCCTCAAATTACACCATTTCCCTTCATCCCTGGTCCTTATTTTTGCTCCTGATGTTTAATTTCTTTTGTGCAAAGGGAAGAACTTTGAGAACAGACCCACCTCAGACTACCAGGACCCCTTGAATGATGGGGAAGGAGAAGGAATATCAGCCTGAGCTACGACCCTGCCCCAGGAGGAGATCAATACTGACACTGTGTTACAGGCACTTTCAACCTGGGCTGAAATTCCAAGCAGAGACAGGTGATCTGAGCTTATTGCATCACCAAATAGACCCAACAGATTATCAAAACTATTAGCCAAATTACCTCATCTCCACTGTTGTACTAAGCCAAGTTAAAAACGGAACTTTTGCATTGAGAGCTTTTGTTTTTTCGTGTTTGGTGTTGTTTTTTTTTTAATCATACTTGCACCAGATTTAAAAAGCCAATTACTGAATATCCCATTTTGCACAATGTTTTCACGGTAAATTAAGACAATGATTAACAAAAAAACTCACTAAGCATATTATCTTAGAACTCAAGTGTTATGATTGGAAGAGCTCGGTGGATATTTTCATGGTAATACAAAATAGAAAAATCTTGGCCCAAGAACATAAAGGAAATTAATTCCAACCCCAATTATCAGACTTTACATACGATAGCCATGGAATAACCTAGCTAACCGAAAATGGAATTTAAAATAATCCAAAAACTGGTCTTGGAGAATGAGCATATTCACACCACAAGGTCCTTAATTACCAGCATAAGCCTACTGCTGTATTTAAATACGCAACCAAAGTCAAGCCAAACTTCTAAATTAAAATGAAAAATAAATAAATCTTCACTGAGACATCTAGTGTGTCCCCTAAATCAAGCACAGTGAAAATGGCAGCTGGGTTACACACCACCAGGATCCTAGTAAATTATTTACAGCTGGGCAGTCATATATGCTTTCAGTATCATCTTTCCCTGGGCTCTGTGCTCACCAGAGCCCTTGCTACCAAAATGGGTGAAAAGAGAAATGGGAATGTTCAATTCCACAACAAAAAGAAGAGACTGAAAGGTTTCACTGTGGGTCTGCCATAGCTTGAACGTGTCTGCTCAGCCTGAAACCAGGGCTTAGCTTTGTATGTGTGGTCCCACGTGGCTTCCTTGTCTCCCACTTCTGCAGGATTTATGTCAGAAGGTCTGCAATAAATTAACTGTTCTGCTGGGTACTGCAAGTGAGATGATTCTAAAGACATGCTGATTTCTTTATTTCCCCCCCTCCCATTTTTTTTGCTCTACCTAGTAGGATAAAGCCTGAACCAAGATGTGGTTTGGAATCCTAAGTGGGCAAAAATAGAACTATTTAGAAAGGCTGTAAACTCCTGCTATAACCCAGTGTTTAAATAATGTATTAGACATATCTATATATACACAAAGACATATACACATGCACTTAGACTAATATATATATATATTCCCCTGCAGTTCTGTATTAATCAAATGGAATATTCTGTAGTAGAAATACAGGAGTAATAACTCAAAATAGCACTTCTGTTCAAGTTGCCTTGTACAAGCTTATTTGAGTTCTAATTGTGTGCTGAAATTCTCCCCTTTAATTCCTAGGTCTATTTGAAGGTTAGCTTTTGGTCCCAAGGAGATAAAGGAAAATGTGCCAACAATTTGACAGATTTGATTACCTGTATAAAATTATGCTTGCTCATTTTTCCTAGGCAAGATACTCTCGGGGAAAGTTATATTAAAGAGGGAATAGAAATAGTGTACATCCAAAGAAAATATTTTCCAATTATGTTTCACAAGATGCAGAAAATATTACTTGTTATAGAGGATTATGAATGAGATAATTACCGAGAGTCTAATGTACCTAAAGCTACAATAAAGGAGAGAGAAACTCATTAATAAGTGGTTATTGACTGTTCTTCCTGCTCTTTGTAATAAAAGGCCAGAACAGTACCAAGGACAAACCTTTCCACAGTTTTGCTCTGACAGGTTATATACAAGAATACCTTTCCTACTTACTAAGCCCACCATTAATTCCTAAAAGTGAAACCATATCAGCTGTTATTTAGCACCCAAAACACTTTATGCCTCTCAAAACAGCCTTAACAAGAAATGTTTCATATTAAGAGTCGATTGAAAATAATAGAGATTTAGAAACACAGAAGATAAATGTTCCTTCTTTCAAATGATTTCATTCCACGCATTCCTAATGAGCAATCTGCACTTCCAAAAGAATCCAGACCAGTGGTAAGGTGCAGAATGACAAAAGGCTTTTAGAAATTAAAGTATGTCTCATTATCACTTTTTGATTCTCCAGTGAAATAAATGATAACTCAATTACCTCTGAGAAGCCCCAGCAAAGAACATTTGAGCTTCCACGTACAGTATTTCAATACAGGTGTGATTACAAAAAAAAAGGATTTCTGAGCGGCTGCAGCTCTTGTCCTACTGCAAAGCAGGGCATGGTACCATGTGGAAAATTGCCTTCAGTGCATTCCTTTTTTTTTTTTTTCCCCTCCCTCCCTTTTGGCTCAAAATCCTGCTGCATCAAGGGGGAAGGTACAGTCACTCCAGAAAAGTTAAACAGTATTTCCATAGGAATGAGAAAGGCCATGAACATTACAAGGAATGATCTAAAGGACTTCCAGTGCCTTAAGGGAGCCTGCAAGAAACGTGGAGAGGGACTATTGACAAGGAACTGGAGGGACAGGACAAAGAGGAACGGCTTCACACTGACAGAGGGCAGGGTTAGGTGGGATATTGGGAAGAAACTGTTGGCTGTTCAGGTGGGCAGGCCCTGGCACAGGTTGCTCAGAGAAGCTGTGGCTGCCCCTGGATCCCTGGAAGTGTCCAAGGCCAGGCTAGATGGGGCTTGGAGCAACCTGGAAGTGGAAAGTGTCCTGCCTATGGCAGGGGGTGGGACTGGATGAATTTTAAGGTCCATTCCAACCCAAATCATTCCATGAAATTGCATCTTGGGCTGATCCCCCAGCGTGGGTAGCAGGGCTGGGGGGGATTCTGCCCCTCTGCCCCTCAGGTGAGACCCCTCTGCTGGGGAACAGCACAGCAAGGACATGGAGCTGCTGGAGAGAGTCCAGAGGAGGCACCAAGATGATCAGAGGGATGGAGCAGCTCTGCTGGGAGGAAAGGGATTGTTCAGCCTGGAGAAGAGAAGTTTTGGAGCGGCCTGATTGCTGCCATTTCACATGCAGAGGAAGCTGTCCAAGTGCTGTGGTCTCCTTTTGCTCCTACACTTAGTTCATTCCACAAAGAGCAGCAGTTCACCTAAAGATACACATGCCCAACTGATTATTCTTGTCCCTCTCAACAGAAGTTCTTTTAATATTCTCAGAGACACACATACACGCAACATGCACACCAGTTTTCATCTTAGTGTAGTCACTGCTTTTTGTTTCACCTCCCTGGCTCCACCAGACCCTGCATAAACTGTATTTAAGGCTTTACATTAAATGCATTAACACAGACTTACTGCCTAGTGACTTTACTGACCAAATATGGAATTCATTTGACCTATTGGATGCGGTGCAATTCAAAGTATTGGGAAGGGTGGACCCCTCAAAATTATTTTTATCAACTAAAAGCAGCTCTGCAAAGCAGGAAGCTTAACAAAGCAGAAATCCAGGCTCTGTAAGAGAACATATCACCAGGCATAATAAGGACAAGTGACTTATCAATTAACTGGCTGAGAAAAGAATAAATTAAGCATTAACTCTTAGTGGATTATTGGTTTCCCTGAGAATTCTCAAAGAAATGATCCTGAGAGAGTTCTTTTGATAGGGTCTCCTGGGGGCAACGACAGACCTGAGTGCCTGAAGACTTTATCGTGGTTATTACAGCACGAAGGTCAACAAAAAGAGAGTCCTGAGGGCAGTGATTTTGTCCTACAGCAGCCCAGACCCTCCCGTGCTGTGGAGGTTCTCAGAGCTAAGTACAAAGTGAGGCAGTATTTGTATTCTGCCAGGCTGACAACCTGCCTCCAGAGAGTGACATCAGAGCTTCCCTCTCACAAAGAGCCTGGCCATGGAAACCGAGCCTGGGGACAAAACAGAGCCACATTTGCCTGGTTTAGAGGCAGGAAAGTACCTCCTGCCTTTTCCAGTTGTTCTGCAGTTTCCAGGATTTGCAAATGAGTTCCTGATCCTGCACAGATGCCATCAGCTGGAGTGACTGACTCAGTCATACTCTGGTTTTTTCTCACTCTACTGGTACAAAGCCCATGCATTTCCCAGCCCAAAGCACTGCACTGAGCCCATGTCTCAGAGTGGGTGTCCAGCCTGACAGGGAAAGATTTTGCTTTCCTGTCCCTCAGACTGTCCCACAGAGAATTGCCTGTTACAGTGTGCGTGCAGAATGCATTTGATTCAGAGAGAAACATGTACTCCCAAAGTTCCCCTAAAAACCCAAATATTTATTTATGCATTTACACTGCTCAGCATCCCTTTGCTTATCAGTAATTGCAGTAATGAGCAGGTGGCCTTCTGGAAGGACAGAATTTAGATCAATTACAAAATGATTACTTAATGGGATGATCAGTGCAGTTGCCTTTACACAGAATGAGAAGCCTAATATTGGCTAATTAAGAATTATCCATTTTCTCTCTTTATTTCTCCATTATGTCAGTAAGCCCTATGTCCAACACATTGAAGTATACACATATTTGCCATTACATCACATTGAAGTTATTAATAAACTGCATCTCCCTTTTGGGCAGCAATAGCTTTGAGGCAGAAGTTGTCTCCTACTCAACCAGACAGATCAGAATTTCAGTCAAGGCTTCATAAATGGCAGCATTAACAGCTTACATGTTTTCTGTTACTTGGTGTACTGTTCCTCATTTACAAAACTGCCCTCCATGTGTTCTTTCAGGGTGTGTAAAATGCTTAAAAACTCTGCCCCCCAAAAAAAAAGTTCACACTGACTTTCCCTTTAAAAAAACCCCATGGCTTAAATTTCCATTCAAATCTCCTCATGCCAAGTAAAATCCTGGTATATGTTTTAAATAATTATATGTTTTAAATAATTTAAATTATTTCAATATCTTCTACCAATTCAAATGAAAACTCAGTAAAAAGTCCTTGTATATTTAGATCAGCACTTGCTCTCAGTTCATGTGGGATATAACAACCAAGGCCCATTAATTAGCAGAAATAAATGAACAAATGGGAAATATTGTGTTGGCATTACGTCTTGTTTCAGACTATTTTGAACAAAGGAAGAAACACAGTTTGCTTTTGCCAGTGGACATTGTATTTTCTTGTCTGTAAGGCAGGACAACACCAGGAATTGCAATGTGCCAGTGGTCTACATCAAATGCTTCAGACTGCATAAAAATTAGAGAATAGGTTGCCTGAAAAACAGGCAATTAAAAAAAAAAAAAAGAAATAAGAGTGAAAAAAGGAATATCCAGAGTGTCAGTAACTGTATTTGGAAAACTTATTCTGTAAAAATATGGCAGATTTTCATTAAGCTCTTTGAGGTGAGGGCTATCAGACTCTGAGCCTTTTGCATCCTGCTTTCATATAGAGGTTCATGTTGCATCAGTTCTGCTGCAGATTATCCCAAATTAATTCTAAAATAAGGTGGGGTTTGCCCATTCACTTTAATACCCTGACTTCTTAGGTTGGGTGTACAACATGTCATAGATCCTAATGATGCTTGTAGCATGATGACCTTAGAAAATTATGGGATGGCAGGGGTATGGCTGGGTTCAGTTCCTTTATCCTCTGTGCACTTCACGGCTCGATGCCCACCACCAGCTCTGCATATACTAAAATCACCTTACCCCCATTGTACACAAGCAGCTCTCCCAGGCAGGGAAGAGAAAATGAGATAATAAGGTTTCTGGATTTAAAGCAGCAAATGACATGGGCGCTCTGAAGCGCTAAGAAATCTCTTTTGCTGGCTGAGACTACAGCTCTGCTCGTTGCCTCCAGTGATCCTCCCTGAGCCAGTCCTTTATTTCAGCACATTCCCCCTTGTTGAGGCGTGACCCAACAGCTCATCAGGTTGGAACACAAACCCTCAGCTTTGCTTCTATTCACCAGGGGCCGGGTGAGAAACAGTTACCGAGCTCAGACCCTGAAGCAAAAATAAGGGATGTCTTCTGTGGCTCCTAATGATTCCTCCGGTTAATTCAGGAATGGCACTGGGAGTCTCCAGGGAGAGCTACACTTACTTTTTCTTAGCTGCTGGCATGACTGCTGTAAAATAAAAGGCTTTGAAAGGAATTCTTGAAGGGGAATTTTTACACTAAGAGGGAGTCCTCGGGAAAAAGGAAAGTTATAAATTGCTCTGTATCACTACAGGTGTTCCTCGGGGATCACCAGGAGGCTATTCAAATACATTAATATTTGCCTAAATATCTCTGGGAAAATTACCTACATTTATTTTCAATTCTACGTGCCTCACACTTTGCTTTCAAGCCTTTAAACCGCCCTGAAATATTTATTGCAGCAAATTATTTCTGTAATGAAACGCCCTAAATTGCACAGCATTGACATCCCTGGCTTTGTCAAATAACCCAAAAAAAAGACACCACCAACACCCAGACAAAAGATCCTCAGCTGTGAAGTCCTTGATCTGCTACACCACTCATATTATGCCTTTCTTTATCTTTGACTTTACTAGAATAGGAAGAAAGCCCAACTTTCAAAACAGAACTTCCAATAAACAAAGTGTGTGCGAACTCGTTCCCGTTATTTTCACGTGCAAAGTCATTTTCCTCATCATTCCTGTGAACGTGTGTGTATTACATCCCAAATATGCAGTGCTGCCCACCAGCCACAGAAACCAGCCTTTCTCAGGTGTGACTCATGAGGTATCACCCACTTCACCTCCAGAGCTCTGACTGGAAGCCTACAGACAGCACAGGAATTAACCCCGAAGCATTCCTCATTTTAATGCAAAATTAAGGGGTTTGTTACACGAATCCCTAGAAAACTGAGGAACATCCTATCAGGACCTGAGAACAATAAATAGACCCTTTTACTTTACTGATTGAAACAGCACATCCTGGCACTTTTGGGAAGTCACAGCTACCTGAAAGCTCATCCGTGGATGGGAAATACATTTGTCAAGTTCAGCAAGGACAAACTTTTAGCAAAAAACTACCATCACAATTGGCACTAATTGGTAGTTAAATTGACAACTGGAACTGAAGCAGCCTGACAGCACCAGGGGTGGGCCCTACAGGTAGAAATTGAAAAGCATTTACTGGAGCAATGCTGGAAAGACTAAACGATCATAAGGCATCTGCAGAATATCATGTGGAAGGCTTGACTTAATTTTTCATACTGTCACTTCAGCGTTTTGCATGCACACTTGGACAACGTTTCAATTCACTGTGAGAAAGAGGAAGTGTTCAGATCGATCTACTAAAAAGTACACAACTTCTAACTCTTTACAAACAAACAAAATGCTAAGCGTTAGCTCCTTTTTTTTTTTTTATTCAGAAGATTAGAAATCATTGTGGCTTTAGAAAAACATGACGAAGAAATTTAAGTGAATAGTGCTCTGGTAAAATATAGCACTCCCTTTGAGAAAAAAACCAAAACAAAAGAACAAAAAAACCCAAAACAAATAAAACAAAACAAAACAAAAAAGCCCTATCCAACTTTTAAGTTATTTTTCACATCACAGATTGTTTCCCACTTCATTAAGGAAAATACAGACGGCTTAGTAAGTGCCTGGATTCATAAATAAGTGATAAAGTGACTCTTTGAAGTTATAGCCTGTCCACTTGTGTGGCTGATGTAAAAGTATTTTAAGTTGTGTCTCTACTTAAATTGTGGTTATATCCCCCAAACTAAAGATGAGGGAGGGTGAAAGTGTTCAGCCAGACTCAGTGATGCTCCCAGAAATCTCCAGAAATGAGATTTTCAGTGCCTGAAGATATGAATTGTTTGTTAACTCCAAGTGAAATAAGTGAAATATTTTTACACTGCATCGGAAAATGCAGACACTGTTGGCTCGGTCAAACTGTTCTTGTTTAAATTTTTATTTTATATTAAAATTTCTTCTTGGAAATTAGTTAGAAAGAAACAAATGAAATTTGTGGAGCCTCAGGAATATTTGTTAAAAACTCCCTACTTTTATCAGACTTCCATTGAAGGTTGTATACTGTATTTATTGTCTTTGCAGCACCATTTAATTAAGAAGAGTTTTTCTTAGAGCTAGTTATACTCCTGCTTACAAAGCTGATTTAGACTATGTAAACTGCAGCATTCTAAGCACTCTACAGTCATCTCTTCCCCTTCAGAAGCACACAAAAGGCAGGGGGAATTAGTATTTTCCATAAAGAATACAGCAGCAAAATAATTGATACATTTCAGCTTCTGGGAGTTTATTAAACATAAGTAGGAAAATTAGTGTATAATTATGGTTGCAAAACAACAACAAAAATTGAGGGTTCAGAAGGCAGTGTTGACTTTGCA
>NW_020955843.1:268125-274914 GCF_003031625.1 Empidonax traillii
CTCTTCCCCTTCAGAAGCACACAAAAGGCAGGGGGAATTAGTATTTTCCATAAAGAATACAGCAGCAAAATAATTGATACATTTCAGCTTCTGGGAGTTTATTAAACATAAGTAGGAAAATTAGTGTATAATTATGGTTGCAAAACAACAACAAAAATTGAGGGTTCAGAAGGCAGTGTTGACTTTGCAGCATTTCAGATATTGAATATTTCATGGCATGCATTTAAATCATAGATAACAAAACATGGTGTGTATTAGAAGGAAAAGAGGAGAATCTAGCTAATATGGGGTTCTGATTTATGTCACTCTGTGAAAACTTTCACAAAGGATTAATGCAGGACTATGTTGCACCCTATGAAACCTGTGCTGGGGCTGTGCTACACCTACATTTCACAAGGCTTTTTTCCACTCAGGGAAGCAGATGATAATTCATCCCTTCAAATAATGATAGCCTTAATTCTATACATTTCTGGTTTGCATCACTTGAGTACGACAGCATTTTCAAGCAGCCGTCATAATCACAAGCTCAATTCAGGAATGAAAAGGAAAACACACCGAAGGAACTTGTTTAATTAAAACCCTGTTTACTTTGCCTGAATGTATCACTTCAACAGAACTAGTCACGAGCTTAAACAAGTAACATTTTACCGTTTCCTTGTTAAGAGAGAAAATGTGTGTTGGTGAAGGAATCAGAGCTTGCACAAAGCATGGCTAATGTAGAACATACAGCTCCAAGCTATTTATAAATGCTCCCTGCATTTCCAGGTTTGGTTTTTACAGTAACACAGCCTGAAGCGCTTAACTGTGAAAACATGATGCCTCTCCACTGCTCCTCCTACAGGAAAACGATTTCTCCTCTAAAGGCCTAACCCAAGCACCCTTACATCACCGGAAAAATCTTATTTGCTCTGAACGGCAAAATAAGTTGCCCAACTCGCGCATCCCACAAGCCGTAGAAAAAAATCGGCGTTTAACAGAGTGAAAAAACAAACTGCATAAGGCAGAAAAGCAACACAGTCACAGCTAAAACGCCTACCTGAGCTCTCTCCATGAGGAGATGACCTGGTCGTGCTCTTTCTGAGTCCCACTAAAGCAGTCTTACTGGTTTCCTCCCACGCAGGTTTTGCAGAGCACCTTCCCACAGCCCTGGCACCGACCACCAGCCACAGACGTGCCATGGTAGCCGTGCATGGCACAAGGGATGGTCTTCCCTGCCCAGTGAATCTTCCAAATCTCCCATAACAGAAATAAAATAGGCACTATTTTGGGTCCAGAAACAGGGAAGTTTCTGGGAAAGTTTCTGGAAGTTTTTCAAAGAAGTCTCGGGAAGGTTCTGGGAGAACCTGGGGAGTATTGCCAGTGGAGCGGTGTCAGAGCAATGCTGACCTGACTGACCACTGATGTTCTTTTGTGAACTGCTGATTCATTTATTGGTAAGTCAGAGAACATTAAAAAAAAACAAACAAGCAAACACCTTTGTTTGCCTTCATGCCCTCTTTTGTTCTCTCAGTGTTGGGTCAAGTCTAACAAGGACAAGTGCCAGATTCTGCCCCTGGGATGGGGCACCCCAGATGGATGGATGGATTGGGGAATGAGGCTGGAGAGCAGAGTTGGGAAAGGGTCCTGGGGGCCCTGGTGGGTTCCAGTTGTCCCTGAGTCAGCAGTGCCCTGGCAGCCAGGAGAGACATCCCTGTGCTGGGGGCAGCAGGGAGGGGATTGTCCCGCTCTGCTCTGCCCTGGGGCGGCCTCACCTCAACATTGGGGCACTTTGGGGAGAGATTGAGCCATTGGAGAGTGTCCAAAGGAGGGACATGAGCACGATGAAGGGCCTGGAGGGGCCACACAAAGAGGGGCTGAGGGCACTTGGTGTGTTCAGCTGGAGCAGAGGAGACTGAGGGGAGACCTCCCTGCAGTTCCAACTGCCTGGGCAGGGGCAGAGGAGGGGCAGGACTGAGCTCTGCTCTGGGGGGAGCAGGGACAGCCCCCAGGGAATGGCTGGAGCTGTGTCAGGGCAGGCTCAGGGTGGATCTCAGCAAAAGGNCTTACAAAGCTGATTTAGACTATGTAAACTGCAGCATTCTAAGCACTCTACAGTCATCTCTTCCCCTTCAGAAGCACACAAAAGGCAGGGGGAATTAGTATTTTCCATAAAGAATACAGCAGCAAAATAATTGATACATTTCAGCTTCTGGGAGTTTATTAAACATAAGTAGGAAAATTAGTGTATAATTATGGTTGCAAAACAACAACAAAAATTGAGGGTTCAGAAGGCAGTGTTGACTTTGCAACATTTCAGATATTGAATATTTCATGGCATGCATTTAAATCATAGATAATAAAACATGGTGTGTATTAGAAGGAAAAGAGGAGAATCTAGCTAATATGGGGTTCTGATTTATGTCACTCTGTGAAAACTTTCACAAAGGATTAATGCAGGACTATGTTGCACCCTATGAAACCTGTGCTGGGGCTGTGCTACACCTACATTTCACAAGGCTTTTTTCCACTCAGGGAAGCAGATGATAATTCATCCCTTCAAATAATGATAGCCTTAATTCTATACATTTCTGGTTTGCATCACTTGAGTGCGACAGCATTTTCAAGCAGCCGTCATAATCACAAGCTCAATTCAGGAATGAAAACACACCGAAGGAACTTTATTTAATTAAAACCCTGTTTACTTTGCCTGAATGTATCACTTCAACAGAACTAGTCACGAGCTTAAACAAGTAACATTTTACCGTTTCCTTATTAAGAGAGAAAATGTGTGTTGGTGAAGAAATCAGAGCTTGCACAAAGCATGGCTAATGTAGAACATACAGCTCCAAGCTATTTATAAATGCTCCCTGCATTTCCAGGTTTGGTTTTTACAGTAACACAGCCTGAAGCGCTTAACTGTGAAAACATGATGCCTCTCCACTGCTCCTCCTACAGGAAAACGATTTCTCCTCTAAAGGCCTAACCCAAGCACCCTTACATCACCGGAAAAATCTTATTTGCTCTGAACAGCAAAATAAGTTGCCCAACTCGCGCATCCCACAAGCCGTAGAAAAAAATCGGCGTTTAACAGAGTGAAAAAACAAACTGCATAAGGCAGAAAAGCAACACAGTCACAGCTAAAACGCCTACCTGAGCTCTCTCCGTGAGGAGCTGACCTGGCCGTGCTCTTTCTGAGTCCCACTAAAGCAGTCTTACTGGTTTCCTCCCACGCAGGCTTTGCAGAGCACCTTTCCACAGCCCTGGCACCGACCACCAGCCACAGACATGCCACGGTAGCCGTGCATGGCACAAGGGATGGTCTTCCCTGCCCAGTGAATCTTCCAAATCTCCCATTACAGAAATTAAATAGGCACTATTTTGGGTCCAGAAACAGGGAAGTTTCTGGGAAAGTTTCTGGAAGTTTTTCAAAGAAGTCCCGGGAAGGTTCTGGGAGAACCTGGGGAGTATTGCCAGTGGAGCGGTGTCAGAGCAATGCTGACCTGACTGACCACTGATGTTCTTTTGTGAACTGCTGATTCATTTATTGGTAAGTCAGAGAACATTAAAAAAAAATAAACAAGCAAACACCTTTGTTTGCCTTCATGCCCTCTTTTGTTCTCTCAGTGTTGGGTCAAGTTTAACAAGGACAAGTGCCAGATTCTGCCCCTGGGATGGGGCACCCCAGATGGACGGATGGATAGGGGAATGAGGCTGGAGAGCAGAGTTGGGAAAGGGTCCTGGGGGCCCTGGTGGGTTCCAGCTGTCCCTGAGTCAGCAGTGCCCTGGCAGCCAGGAGAGACATCCCTGTGCTGGGGGCAGCAGGGAGGGGATTGTCCCGCTCTGCTCTGCCCTGGGGCGGCCTCACCTCAACATTGGGGCACTTTGGGGGGACACAATGGAAGGAGAGATTGAGCCATTGGAGAGTGTCCAAAGGAGGGACATGAGCATGATGAAGGGCCTGGAGGGGCCACACAAGGAGGGGCTGAGGGCAGAGCTCACTGAGTCTGCAGCTCTTCATGAGGGGCAGAGGAGGGGCAGGACTGAGCTCTGCTCTGGGGGGAGCAGGGACAGCCCCCAGGGAATGGCTGGAGCTGTGTCAGGGCAGGCTCAAGGTGGATCTCAGGGCAAGGTTCTTCCCCCAGAGGGTGGTTGGCACTGAACAGGCTCCCCAGGGCAGTGGGCACAGCCCCAAGGCTGCCAGAGCTGCAGGAGGGTTGGGATGATCCTCTCAGGGACAGGGTGGGATTGTTGGGCTGTCCTGGACTTTGATGATCCTTGTGGGTGCTTCCTACTCAGGATATTCTATGATTCTGTGATTCTACAACAGATTAAAAACAACAGTTACTACACTAACTACACCAGATTTTTGCTTAAAAACTGCTATTAATCCAGGTCCTAACCCATTTAAAGCATCCCAAATAACACATGTTCCATAAAACAGGAGCTACAACACCCCAAATCTGGTCTCCTAATGCTTTTTTCACTTTATTATCTCTGTCATTGTGAATTCAGGGACTGTCTCCTGTGAAGGAACAGTGGCATTTGGTACTGCACAGATTTCACAGCACATCTGCCGTGGTGCTGTAAGTGCATGCAGAGGAGACTGAGAAAATGCAGCAGTGGATATCAAGTAAAAGTTCTATCTAACTAATCAAGTCCACAGGGACAGCATGCAGTGTCACAAGACATATCACTCTACACTTGAATGAGGTTGTCAGCCATGGGGAGGCTGCAAACTGCTGACAGCAATGTGCAGTATATGGAGCCTTATAAAGTAGACACAGTGGCTTTGTAAAGTACCTGTTTCTGTGGGTGAAGGGAAAAAAAAAAATAAAAGAAATCAAGTACAAAAGGGTATTTGCAAATCTGCCTTTCTCTGTTGCTGTGGATGAAACCAAACTCGTTTGAAGTGTGTTGTTGTACGAGCATGAAAAAGGTTGCTTTGCAGGTTTCTCAAAATGTGTATGTACATTTCCACATGTACAGATCAAAACGATAAGGAACTTATTAAAATAAGAAAGATATAAAGCTATCAGAGACCGTCCAAAGGAGGGGCACGAAGATGGTGAAGCATGAAGCTGTGTCAGGGAGGGTCAGGTTGGATCTCAGGGAAAGGTTCTTCCCCCAGAGGGTGGTTGGCACTGAACAGGCTCCCCAGGGCAGTGGGCACAGCCCCAAAGCTGCCAGAGCTCCAGGAGGGTTTGGAGAACGCTCTGAGGGACAGGGTGGATTGCTGGGGTGTCCTGGGCAGGGCCAGGAGTCGGACTGGATGATCCCTGTGGATCACTTCCCTCTCAGGGTATTCTATTCTATGATTCTATGAAAATACCAAATAAATGCAATATGATTACTGTCAAAAAATAATAATAATAAAAAAAACCAAAATCAGAATGTTTGTGGCATTTTATAGAGAACTCCCATAAATTCAGAAATCACCCTAAGAGATAAGTATTCATACCCTTCTTTACAGATGTGTGAACTCAAGTAGAGCAGCTTATTTTGAGCTTGATCCTACTGAACATGATGACTAAAATTGGCATTAAAAGTGCCTATTGCTCAAATCCATTCTAAGAAGTTCAAGAATGAAAGCAAAGCATTTGCTCTGGTCCTTTACTCAAGGTTCTCAAGAAAAACACCTCACTTTAAACAAGTGGTTACATTAATTCCCCCATTAGTCTCCCAGATTAATTCATTTATTAGAGCAAATACATTGGGAATGCATTTATTACTATATATTCACGCAGAATAGCAATGAAAAAGCACCTTGAAATGTGTGCAGTTGCATTGCAACACTTAAAACTCTGAAGAAGGGTTTTTATGCCTAGAAACTGTTTATCCTGGAAAAACTGGGCCGCTTAATAAATGATACTACATATAAATCCTGTCTTGATATACTTTCTCTGCAGTCCAGAAACTTTAACACAAGATCTTTTTAACTAACAGAAGGACCACATGGACTCTACATTCAGGATTTTATATGCAAAGTGATTTGTGTTCTGTTTTCTTTATAATTAATCTCAATTTTCAGTTTTATTTTGCTGATATATTCCATTAGAACCAAATGCTCCTACTAAAGGCCTTTCCATGCACTAACATGAAAACCATTATTGAAGCATTAATTTTGTTCTGAGCAGTTCTTAGCTGAATTTTCAGTGGGTTTTGAAGGTACATTTGAGAACATACAAATTCTTCCTCTCTGTGTGTGTTATTTCTGTCTGTGCAAAACTTATCTTTGTATTTAGTCCCTAAAGCACCTAATTACATGTTTGTACAAACCATACAGGACTATGAAAAGCACCAGCCACGCTCTACAATAGTGTAGAGACAAAAAAATGCAACCAAAATCTACATAATTAGATTTGCTTCAAGGACGTTTCCTTTGAAGCAATTAGCTGTCAATTAAAAAATCTGTTTGGAGATTATGCTAAAAACTTGCAACATGTAAAAAGCACATGCCAGCAATACTCCCTCTGTAGTGGCACAAAAGCTTATTTCTGTCCAGAAAATGCAGCAAACAGGTGGCACAGGTTTGATATCATTCTCTCCACAGCGCTAAGCCTCTCTACACTAATTCACTCTATCGCATTTTACTGAGTGTCCTTCATTCAAAGTCTGAACAGGAAAAAAAAAAAAAAAAAAGAATCAAGAGAAGCCACAGAGCAGAAAAAACAGTCAAAAAAGAAAGTCACACAATGAAGGAGATACCCCAGGGTTGCAAATCCTCTGCCAGGGGGCAAAACTAAAAGGCTGGAGGAAGAGTGTAAGTGGAAAAGCGATGAGGAGGAACCAGGTAAGTGCAAACCTACTGTG
>NW_020955843.1:275056-284445 GCF_003031625.1 Empidonax traillii
AAAAAAAAGAATCAAGAGAAGCCACAGAGCAGAAAAAACAGTCAAAAAAGAAAGTCACACAATGAAGGAGATACCCCAGGGTTGCAAATCCTCTGCCAGGGGGCAAAACTAAAAGGCTGGAGGAAGAGTGTAAGTGGAAAAGCGATGAGGAGGAACCAGGTAAGTGCAAACCTACTGTGAGACCTGAAAAGCGGGTTATTTTTAAATTGCAAGGGATAACAAACCCGAGAGGGTGACAAAGGACAAACCAGAGCCCAACTCCATGGAGGAGGAAAGCGTTTTGCTGGTGACACTCTGTACACCTTTCAGGGCTGCCAAGAACTGTAATTGAGGGAGTGGCTGCTTTGCAGTCAGGAAGGATTAAGAGCAGTTCTGAAAGCTGTGGAGCACCTCTGCTCCCACCAGAGCCTGAAAGCACTCACAGGACTCGTTGAGTCTCAGCAAAGACAACAAGTCAGAAATAGGGATGATTTTTCTGGAGAGCGAGAAAAAAATGCAGAGAAAAAATGCAAGAATATTTTGAGTCATTTTAATGAATAAATCTTGGATTTCTCCCTGGGGGAGCCAAGTTCACTTTTTGCTTGTTTCTATCTATATCATGCAGTGGTTTAATTATGCAGCAGCCTCAACAAATAGATTGTCACAGCATTTTAGAGTAGCTAATTCTACTCAAAATGCCAGCAGAAGATGGGATAATGTCTTTATTGGTTTGGCTTAGTTTAACCTACCCACTGCTATTCACTAATGAACTCAAACAATTTAGGATATCATAACCACCAAAAAAACCCTAATATGGAAAATATGGAGACCTGGATATGCCCTGAAAAGCAAAGGACTACAGAGTACAAACTCAGGAATTCTCCTCAGCTACTTAAAAACATTTTAAAAGCTCGACTAAATAATTCCAAAAAGAATGGGTTGAATAAAACATTTTAAGATCTGGAGAGCACATTGCTGTGTCTCTGAAACTGAGATATGTTACTAACCACAGAGAAATAAATGAGAACAGATATATAATACCTGATATAAATGTAAATTGGCACAGCATCAAAAGTCACTGGATACAAAGCTCATTACACCTTCTGACCCAAAGTTCTTATTAGAAAGTGGTTATAGTAGAGAAATGTTGGGAAGGCACTTGATCTGTGTTCTCTTCAACAACAGATATGACTATTGACATCCCCATATTAGAATATATGCTATTCATTTACCCATAGAATTTCCAAAATTATCAGGAAATTAACTTAAGTTTTCCATAATTTGGGTTGTCTAGATTTATTTACCCCATTTCAGTAGCCAGCTAATATGACAATAACATCCCTGGTTGTTCAAAGGGAACTGAACTTTAGTGATAAACAATTCAGGTATTTATACCTGCTCACTGCCAAATGTGCATTTATGAGCAGATCATTCTTTTCTAAGAATAAATCTATGGATAATTCATCCCTGATGGATACAGATGGCTCAGAATCTCTTCTAAGTGCAAGGCTGATTCACTGACTGGAGGTAACTCACTGAGCTACAGAATAAACTAATGCATGGCAACAAGCAAAGGTTTAAGGCAACAGGCAAGCCAGGACACACAGAACAACATGATAATTTCCCCTGTGTTATCTTCCTGACTTTGAAAGTAAATTACAAAACCTGTGGCAACAATATTATTTCCTATGTGTGCATCCCAGGACCTCCTTACAAACCAGAACGTTGTAATTTGCTATAAAGCCCAAGCTTCCCTTTTTTTATTGGGTTTGTTTTGTTTTTAAAATTGATAACATAGAGCATAAATAACTTGTTTCTTCGGAGTGGAGATAGAAAGCAACCTTATGGAATGCATAGAGCATATTTCAAAAGGCTGTTTTGGTAAAACTCTTCAGCTGACAGAGGTGAGGAGTGGTGACTAAGGATATAATAGAAGGGATGTGTACATACTTGTGGGGGGTTTTTGACAAATGGAATATGCATAATTTCCTTGAAAATAGCAGGTTAGCTCACTAGGAGACCACGCCCTTAAAATGAGGTACATTGAACGCACAAATGTATGGATAACAGAGAAGAATTTTGGAATCACAAAGCACCCCAGATCTGAATTCCTCAGAAGAGCCTGAATAGCTGAAGACCTTCTCATGCCACACACTTATATGCTCAGAATGAAAAAAAATCTTGCTTACCCGGCCAACCAGTATTGGTTCAGGTCCAGAAAATTCTTCTAATACAAACATTTGATTCCAAACCCAGCCTCTCTTGGAACGGTTCAAAACTCTTTGTTCTTCATTTAGCCTTTTTAGTCCTGTACTGGATCCACTTGGTAGTACTTGAGATTGATTCATTGGAGCCATATAAATGGAAGGAAGGACAGTAATCCATAATATTATTAATGGAGTCCATGTATCCATAAGCATTTCCGTTTGTCTTTCTGGCATTGTACCACGAGCTACGCAAATCACCACAGAAATGAAATTATTATTTTGCTTTCCTCCAGACTGTAGCAATCCAATTCATCATGCAGTACAGAACATTTACTTACAGCTCCTCCATGTGTTTACTGCACAGTCAATGTAAAAATAGCTCAGATGATAAAAACATGATCCATTGAGTTTTCCAGTCATTAAAGACTCCTGGTGGGGAGAAAAAAAAAAAAGGTCAACTCGGTGACTAAATAGCTTAGGAAAGCATTCTGAAACATCTTATTCACTTTTACATCATGAACAAGACATGTTAGGTTTTAAATGTGTAGTTCATAACATTATTGCATATTAAATGGGTTAAAAAATTAATTAAGTTATTCTGTAAATTCTTTCATTGCCTGAAACAGTGAGAGAAGACCCGGACGAACGATTATACACACTCAGGAAAACATCTGGGCCTGAGAACTGGAAATGTTCCAGGCCAGGTTGGGCAGGTCTTGAAGCAACCTGCCCCATGGCAGGGGGTTGGAATGAGATGATCCTTAAGGTCTTCTCCAACTCAGACCATTCTGGGATTTTCCCTGCAGTTTGTCCCAGGGTCTGAAGAAGCTCCAAGCCCTTCCTGCTAGCTTCCAACTTAATGTGGTCAGTCATAAACACCCAGTATGCCAAATAAGTCAACCAAAATAATGTTCTTGTGTTCTTAGGCTCCTTTCCTCCACAAGAAAATAACCAAAACCAATAAAACAAACTTCTCCTACGTGTACAAGGCTCCAGCAATCCACTGGCAATTGAGTCCTCACCTCGCTGCAGCAGCACACTGCCCAGCAAAACCTTCCCAGCCCAGCAGAGGAACAGCACTGGTAAATCCTCTGTGAAATCCACCCTCCCCAAACCAGAGCACTACCAGACCCTAAGGAAGCTCAATTATGCACATCTGCACTGCAGGTCTCACTGTCTCTCTCTCAGAGAAAACACACAGTCGTGTTTCACTTCAAAGACATTTTCCCTGACAGACATTTGGGAGCATTTTGTCTTTCTTTCCCTGCCCACCCTTTCATGTAGCAGAAGGTCACATCAGGTTTCATCTCAGTGTAAATATTCCTTGAAATACAACATAGCAGGGCTGATGCCACTGTGAAGGCAAAGCCTGAAATGCAGCCATGGATCACCTGGAAAGCTTGATGGGATGTGGCGCAGGGGAAGGGCTGCATTACAGCTGCTTAAAGAGGCTGGAGTTATGTCAAAAGATTCCTGATATATTTTCTTTAACTGCTTCATATCCAAACCATCTCTCACTATATACAAGAGAGGTAGAAATGTCTATTCTTATTGCTTACACCGTGTCTTAGGCTGGTTTTTTCCATTTTAAATGAGTTCTTAGTGTTGCATATCTATGAAAATGCTGAGGGTTTAGGTGTTTTGTTTTTGTTTTTTTTTTTTCTGATAGTGGAGGTTTGATGTTCTTTTTTTTTAGGTTCATACACACTCATGGCAGTAAATACCTGTAAGCATGCAGAACAGCAGTAAAAGTCAGCTGTTATTTGAAAAGCAAGCAATGTAAAAAGTATTTTCTTTTTTATAATTCATTAATTGCCAAAGCAACTGTGAAATCTGCTGCACGAAAAGTCTGAACCTGTGAGAAACCTGTCTTGTTAAGAGGGGAGAAGATCTGCTACCCAAGTAAAACTCAACATCTCAAGCAGCACGGAAGACCAAGGAGCTAAGAGTGCAGTGTCTGGACAAGGCATCCAGGATGAGGGGAATATCCATTACAGACACAACTGGGAGGCTGAGGAGCCTCATTGCCAGCTGAGGTGGAAACAAAGAAATCAGAGAACACAGCAAGCTCCTGCAAGGAAATTTTGGGGAAAATGTGAGGGAAGCAAGAGAGGCCTTTGATCTCTAATCCTTCTCTCCAGGCCAGAAAAGGAGGAGCAACAAACAGTCTCCTGGCTCAATAGGAAGGGTCAGTCAAATCACCCCCTGAAAACCCTCTCTAGTCAAGGGAATTAAATGGAGTTTACTGCTTTCTGGGACGTGTTAAAAAGAGATTTCCTGGGGTACATTTGGTAGTAGAAATTATCAAAAGAGAGAAAAGGCCAAACTTTCAGTGAAGGTGGTGAAATTTGTTCATATGGGTTCATATCCCATTGGGCATGTGGGTGTGTATGCCAGCCAGGGGACAGATTTTTCTGATTGCAGTGGAGCAAAAATCGAAATACAAGAGAAACAGAACCACTTAAAAACAGAGTACGAGTCATCATCTTCAAACAACATCCAGGATGAAATTCAAAACTGGGGGCATAAACTGAAAACCCAACTTAAGAGTCCCTTTCTGTAGCTGACTTTTCAGGTTTTATTTTTGACCCAGAAATAGAGTTACCCCAGAAACAGAATAGTATGTTACACCTTGCTCTGTCCAAACCTTAAAAAGAACCAAAGTGGGTCATGACTGACTTTCTTACTCTTCCAGTTCAAGTTGGTATAGTTCTATTATTATTATTTGGTCTTGTTAATAAAGGAAGTAAAACGCTTCTTTTCATATTCAAGAAGCTTTTTGAAAACAGTTTCTAATTAATCTACCCAGGCTGCCTTCTAAAAGAGATGAAATAAATGAGATAAAACAATGTGATGCTAACAGAAACATTTTTGTTTGAAGAAAGAACAGGATATTTGGGTTTCAGACTGTCACTCTTCAATCCTTGGCAAGCATTAAGTTCATTTCAGTGCAACCCTCCTCAGTTCCTCCCCCAGACTTCCTGCTTGTTACTCTTCACTTACTCCAATCAAATTTAGGTCCTATCCACTCACACTAATGCTTCAGATTCACTGTGACTGGAGTGTCCTCGCAGTAGCTCTGCGTTCAGCAATACCTTAAGGCAAAACCATGTCAAAAATGTTAGTGATGCACATCCCATGTCACTAAACCTCACTCAGTGAGACCCCAAGGAAGCACAGTTACACAAGCTCACTGAACACCAAGCTGTGAGATTGTCAGCAAAGTTGGGCAAGTGTTGGATGGTGCAGGGCAAAGAAAAAAACCCCACTGGTCCTCTGGCACATGCTGGTTCTGCAGAGGAGTGTGATCAGTGAATAACAACAGAACTAGATAAACTTCTCTGCGGTTCAACCTGCACTGCAGGAGCATTTTAAGAGCTATTTGAGAAACAGACTCTCCTCTGGGATTCACAGCTCTGTCAGTGAATCATGGCATCAACTCTGTGCAATGCATGGAGATAGTATTGACACCAGATTTCTTTACCAAATTCAGAAATTGCTTTTCTTCCCCATTCCTGGGAGCAGAACATCATGTATGTGGTTGGGAGCTGATGGAAGGTATTATTAAATACTTGAAATGCAATTTTCACATTTCCTAATAGGAAAATCAAGAAAGGCTTGGCAGCTAAAATGCAATCTTCTGGATTAGATACAAAGGAGAAACTGATATGGCTGTGGAATCAGGCTGCTATTAAAAAGCCATATGTAAAGGCAGACCTGCCAATCAAGGAGGACTAGAGAAAGTAAAGCACAGCAGCACTTTCTCTTCTTATGTTATCCCAGGGTCTAAAGAAGTGGTGAGTGTGGAATGACAGCAAAATTATTCCAGTGAAGCCAGAACTACCTTTTGCTAAGCAACAAAAAGAGGACAAGCACAGGGACCTTAAAGAGTGCATTTCATAGAAACACAGAATGAGGTGGGTTGAAAGACCTTAAAGCTCATTTCGTTCCACCCCCTGCCATGGCAGGGACATCTTCCACCAGCCCAGGATGCTCCAACCTGGCCTTGGACACTTCCAAGGATCCAGGGGCAGCCAAAGCTTCTCTGGGCAACCTGTGCCAGGACCTCCCCACTCTTGCAGCCAAGAATTTCTTCCCAATATCCCATCTAAGCCTTCTCTCTGTCAGTGTGAAGACATTCCCCCTTCTCCTGTCACTCTAGGTCCTTGTCCAAAGTCTCTCTCCATGATTCTTTCAGGCTCCCTTCAGGTCCTGTAAGGCCACAGTCAGGTCACCCCAAAGCTGCTCTTCTCCAGGCTGAACAATCCCAACTCTCCCAGCCTTTCCTCCCAGCAGAGCTGCTCCATCCCTCTGATCCTCTTGGTGCCACCTCTCGACTCACTCCAGCAGCTCCATGTCTTTCCTACTGCTCTACCCTCATCAAGATTTTGCTGGTGTTGATAAAAGTGCCTTTTTTGCTGTGAATTTCCACATGTTCAAATGGCTTTGGGCTCTTTCCTTTAATAAAAACTTCACTGTTGTTCTAAGCGGTTTCCCTGTACAATATATACAACTACAGATAAACTCTAATCCAGCAAAGCTATTTACCAAACAGCTTTAGTTCTCCAATCATCCCTGAGAGGGGAGAGTGATATTTAAAATATAAAGAATTTCTTTAATGTAGCAAATAGATGAAAGAAAGTGTGACACTGTGTTATGTAGAAGAGATTCAAGTAACTGTGTTATGTTTCAAAAACTTAAGGCTGTATTCATAAATTCTGTTCTCCTTGCACAGCCTATAGAGAAGTACAGATAAAGCTGAGTGGTTTGTTGTCTACTTACTGCAGGAGCTGATAGAGGTTTAGAAAAATATTATTCTCTTCACAGGGACTTGAATCTTGGAGCACTACTCATAAAACTCTAGGCCAAAAGCAGAAAGCTCTAGACAAAGCAGAAGTTTATAACCTCACAGTACTCACACACCAACCTCAGAAATTAATGCAATATACATTACAGACTCTTCTGGAACTAAAATCTATGCAGGTTACAGGTTCATTCCCTGCACTGTTAGAGTCAGGTATGGCAGCAGAGAGCTGTAACAGGTACACAGTTCTCATTTTGTGCATGAGTGGTGGAAAGCTTTATGATGTTTAAACACGTCTGATGGAGCTCATTTTGCCCCAATTACTTTAAAATCATCTTGTAGGTTTAAAAGGTGAACACTGGAATGCAATAGATCTGTTAAAAAGATTAATAAAGTTAATAAAAGCAGTAGAAGATATAAACTACTTATTGAAAAAGAAGCAAAATAAGATCATAAAAAGCTTTAACTAAAAAAATCAATTTTTTTTCTTTTAGTTTTCAAACCACAAAATATTCATCTGGTCAAATGAACCACTTTATTACAATGCCAGTGCACTGATTTACACTATGATCTTAGTTTAAAAGATTTTAGAGCCACTCTAGTGTTTTTTTCACACAAGAGACATGGAGGGTTGTCTTAAGAATTGCAACTAAGTCTTTATTTCATTCTCAGTGTTGATATGCAGCATCTAAGCCCTTTGACCTCACTTTTCATTATGGTGGGTTTTATCAGTTCCTAAACAACTGTTATTCAGGTAAACCCCCTCCTTGAGTATTGGTTTCTTTAAATCATTTACACTAGAAATGCCAGAAAAAGTTGATGATTTTCATATAAAGTTAAGGCTTTTTGTAGAATTTTCAGGATCCATTATATTTTATACATTAAATACATCATTTCTACCTTTGATGCTAATTCATTATAAGAAAATCCACACTGCAATACAAGCAGCTTTGAATAATTGATGAGAGGTGTTCATTTACTGACCACCCAGAGACTTCCAGTGCACTCTGTGTGGCTCCTTTAGAGCCTTGAAATTCCACCCAGACACCCACATGGGCTTCTTGTCCAGAAGAATTAATTTAACTTAATGTCTGCCAGAAACAAGGATCCCTAACACTGCAAACCAGAGCTGTGGGTAAGTTTTCATATAGGTTAGAGGAATGAAACAGGAAGGTTATGCAGGTGTCCTTCATAAAAATTTACATCTTATGGCTTCCTGATCTGAAATTCACTAGCAACAAAGTTTCTCTTTACACTATCACAGGTTTTCCACAGCTCATGATCAGGGTTTATATTTCCCCTGTCAATAGGTCAGCAAAAGTGAGATCCATTATGACTGTCTGTATCCAAGTATAGGTATGTTGTACCATTCAGTATTTCCTTTGGTATCATCCAAGTGTATTCCTTATTATTGCTAAATTTACTTTTTTTTTTTTTTTTTCCCCCTATGGTTATTTCTCACCTTCCTGGATTTTAGTCCCCATAGTATCTGGAATAACTTTTGGTTTGGTTTGGGTGGTTTTGTGGTTTTTTTGTTTGTTTGTTTGTGTTTGTTTGTTTGGGTTTTTTGTGGGTTTGTTTGTTTGTTTTTAGGTTTATTTTTACCTCTGCAGGTATTGGCTCCACAACAATTTATGCTTCCTAATCCCATTTCTCAAGGATTCAGACAGGGTCCTTTCCCAACAACAGCAGCAGCAACATGAAGCAAAGCCTTCCCACCATGATAAGAACCATTACATTTCCTTCACTGATCCCCATCTGGCAGCACAATAGAGCCTTAAGTTTTCAGTAAAACAAATAGTAAGTCTCAGTGCTCCAGTCCCACTTGTAAGAATTTTTCTTGCCCTTCTTCATAGAATCACAGAGTGGTTTGTGTTGAAAGGGACCTCAAAGCTCATCTCATCCCACCCCCTGCCATGGGCAGGGACACCTTCCACCAGCCCAGGTTGCTCCAAGCCCCGTCCAACCTGGCCTTGGACACTTCCAGGGATCCAGGGGCAGCCACAGCTTCTCTGGGCAACCTGTGTCAGGGCCTGCCCACCCTCACAGCCACAATTTCTGCCCAATATCCCATCTAACCCTGATCTCCATCACTATGAAGCCACTCTCCCTTCTCCTGTCACTCCAGGTCCTTGTCAATACTCTCTGTCCATCTTTCCTCAGGCTTCCTTCAGGCACTGCAAGGCCACAGTCAGGTCACCCCAAAGCTGCTCCTCTCCAGGCTGAACAATCCCAACCCCAATTCTCTGAGCCTTTCCCCACAGCAGAGCTGCTCCATCCCTCACACTTACAAGAACTGTGATAAGGTTTTTAATTTGCCATTAAAGTGGAACAAAACCAAAGTCTGCCAGAACCATGACCAGCAAATAATCACATCATCCCCCCCTGCACACCTTTGC